>NC_140005.1:14104698-14122198 GCF_964263955.1 Coregonus lavaretus
GCTGATGAAGATGATCACATAGAAGAAAACGTATAAGATCTCCTAAGCCTGTGTTTAGCACAGACCTTATTTTCACAGTTTATCTAAAAGACCTACAAAAACACAAACTTTGTCCAATGAGACATGGAGGAGTTAGTGCCTACAAAAAGACGCCATTACTGTTTTTCTGTATTTAACCTCTGTCACTCCTGTTATGGCCATCCCGTGTAGGTAGAAAAGAAACTGAGGCTCTGAACTATCCTACCAAGACCAAGCTGCTACTACTACTACTACTACTACTACTACTTCTACTACATTTACATTTTAGTCATTTAGCAGACACTCTTATCAAGAGCGACTTACAGTTAGTGAGTGCATACATTTTTCATACTGGCCCCCCGTGGGAAACAAACTCACAACTCTGGCGTTGCAAGCACCATGCTCTATCAACTGAGCTACACGGGGCCCACTACTTTTACTAATACACTCTTAGAAAAAAAAGGTGCTATCTAGAACCTAAAAGGGTTCTTCGGCTGTCCCCATAGGAGAACCATTTGAAGAACCCTTTTTGGTTCCAGGTATAACCCTTTTGGGTTCCATGTAGAGCCTTTCTACAGAGGGTTCTACATGGAACCCAAAAGGGTTCTGCCTGGTACCAAAAAGAGTTCTACCTGGAACCAAAAAGGGTTCTCCTATGGGGACAGCCGAAGAACCCTTTTGGAAACCTTATTTCTAGGAGTGTACTACTACTACTACTACTACTACTTCGGCAGACAGGGGACGGGGTAAGGTTGGCATGCTGCCAGTCACAGGCATGATTAAGGCTTGGTTATTTTGAGCTGTAGGTCAACTATTATTTGATTTATTTTTAGTTATCCCGAGTTTATGTCCAGTAAACGTCCTCTTTGTTTTTTTTATTGTATATTTTGTACATAGCATACAGTTTTGCCCGGTTTATTTCACGCTCCTGTAAATAAATACGCTCATCCTGAGTTTTGCACTGCTACCATCTTGTCTGCTCCTCACTGAAACCATCACCTCTAAGAGCTAGACTGTCAGGGGCTTCTGTGGATTAATGGAGATTGAGGAGAGAACCTTTGGAGCGAGGTTTGAACCAGGATCCCTGCAGTTACCAGTCAGTGTATTACCGCCTGTGCCATAAAGATCCAGACCTCTTTAATGGCAACACCTCTTGATAGGGCCGTAGTTCCCGTATACAAGGAGGCTTCACTCTTAGAAAAAGGGTTCCAAAATGGTTCTTAGGCTGTCCCCATAGGAGAACCCTTTTTGGTTCCAGGTAGAACCCTTTTAGATTCCATGTAGAACCCTCTGTGGAAAGGGTTTTTCATGGAACCCAAAACGGTTCTACTCGGAACCAAAGGGTTCTTCCTGAAACCAGAAAGAGTTCTTCAAAGGGTTCTCTTATGGGGAATCCTTTTAGGTTCTAGATAGCACCTTTTATTTCTAAGAGTGTACACTCACCAGGGTGAAGTAGCCAGGGAAAGGAACCTTGATGACTCTGTGATAATTCTATAAGTATAAATTTGAACAGGGGCCGGACGGGACATTATTCATCAGTCTAAAAAAAGACCCCATATCTTTCCCTCTCATCTCCCTCAATGGAATTATTAAAATGACACGCACACATCAAACGCTGTCACCCAGTGGGGCGGCCACGCAGCGCAAAACGTCATTGCTAATTTTCTCTCCCGGGTCCCCCTTCTCCCAGGCAATCTTTCTTCCTGACGGCCTCGGTCCCCTCGCTAAGTGCCCACGGGCACGAAAGACAGCCGCCGGTGACGGGAGCACTCCGGGGTTGTCACGGGCTGATGGCGAAATTTCCCCTGCTACACCGGGAGCGAGTGGATTCATCTTCATCTGCCTCACTGTGATGACTCGCCTCACGCGGCTAACCGTTGCAGTGTCGAACACCGAAGGTAAATTAAAAGAAGACCTCTTTCACCCCTTGCCAGCACTCGCTTCAACTCCCATATCTCTCTCTCTCTCTCTCTCTCTCTCTCTCTCTCTCTCTTTCTCTTTCGCTCTTTCTCTTTCTTTCTCTCTCTCTCTCTCTCTCCCTCTCTCTCTCTCTTTCGCTCTCTCTCTCTCTCTCTCTCTCTCTCTCTCTCTCTCTCTCTCTCTCTCTCTCTCTCTCTCTCTCTCTCTCTCTCTCTCTCTCTCTCTCTCTCTCTCTCTCTCTCTATGACACACACACACATACACACACCACCCAAAGGAACTCTGTCAAAACTTTTCTCAGCCTATCAAGTCTTAAATTAAGCGGTTGCTTGGTTCTGTGCTGCCACTCTAGCTGAGGTGGGGTGTGTGGTGTGGTGGGGTGTGTGTGTGTGGTGGGGGTGTGTGGTGGGGGTGTGTTTAGGGGTCTGTGGTGGGGTGTGTGGTGTGGTGTGTGGTGTGTGGTGGGGTGTGTGGTGTGGTGTTTGGTGGGGGTGTGTGGTGGGGTGGGGTGGGGTGTGTGGTGGGGTGTGTGGTTTGGTCTGTGGTGGGGTGTGTGGTGGGGTGTGTGGTGTGGTGTTTGGTGTGTGTAGGGGTGTGTGGTGTGGTGTTTGGTGGGGTGTGTGATGTGTGGTTTGGTGTGTGTAGGGGTGTGTGGTGGGGTGTGTGGTGTGGTGTGGTGTTTGGTGGGTTGTGTGGTGGGTTGTGTGGTGGGGTGTATGGTGGGGTGTGTGGTGTGGTGTGTGGTGGGGTGTGTGGTGGGGTGTGTGGTGTGGTGAGTGGTGGGGTGTATGGTGTGGTGTGTGGTGTGGTGTGGTGTGGTGTGTGGTGGGGTGTGTGGTGGGGTGTATGGGGTGTGTTGGGGTGTGTGGTGGGGTGTGTGGTGGGGTGCAGGTGAGGTGTGTGGTGGGGTGCAGGTGGGGTGTGTGGTGTGGTGTGTGGTGGGGTGTGTGGTGTGGTAAAGTGAGGGAAAAAAGTATTTGATCCCCTGCTGATTTTGTATGTTTGCCCACTGACAAAGAAATTATCAGTCTATAATTTTAATGGTAGGTTTATTTGAAGCCTATAAAGTCTTAAATTAAGCGGTTGCTTGGTTCTGTGCTGCCACTCTAGCAGGGGTGGAGTGTGTGGTGTGTGGTGTGGTGTGTGGTGGGGTGTGTTTAGGGGTGTATGGTGAGGTGTGTGGTGTGGTGTGTGGTGTGGTGTGTGGTGGGGTGTGTGGTGTGGTGTGGTGTTCGGTGGGGTGTGTGGTGGGGTGTGTGGTGGGGTGTGTGGTGGGGTGTGTGGTGTGGTGTGTGGTGGAGTGTGTGGTGGGGTGTGTGGTGGGGTATGGGGTGGGGTGTGTGGTGTGGTGTGTGGTGGGGTGTGTGGTGTGTGGTGGGGTGCAGGTGGGGTGTGTGGTGGGGTGCGTGGTGGGGTGCGTGGTGGGGTGCAGGTGGGGTGTGTAGTGGGGTGCAGGTGGCGTGTGTGGTAGGGTGCAGGTGGGGTGTGTGGTGGGGTGCAGGTGGGATGTGTGGTGGGGTTTGTGGTGTGGTGTATGGTGGGGTGGAGGTGGGGTGTGTGGTGTGGTGTGTGGTGGGGTGTGTGGTGGGTTTTGGGGTGTGTGGTGTGGTGTGTGGTGGAGTGTGTGGTTGGGTGTGTGGTGTGGTGTGTGGTGTGGTGTGTGGTGGGGTGTGTGGTGTGGTGTATGGTGTTGTGTGTGGTGGAGTGTGTGGTGTGGTGTGTGGTGGGGTGTGTGGTGGGTTTTGGGGTGTGTGGTGTGGTGTGTGGTGGAGTGTGTGGTTGGTTGTTTGGTGGGGTGTGTGGTGTGGTGTGTGGTGTGGTGTGTGGTGGGGTGTGTTGTGTTGTGGGGTGTTTGGTGGGGTGTGTGGTGGGGTGTGTGGTGTGTGGTGTGGTGTGTGGTGGGGTGTGTTGTGTTGTGGGGTGTTTGGTGGGGTGTGTGGTGGGGTTTGTGGTGTGGTGTGTGGTGGGGTGTGTTTAGGGGTGTGTGGTGGGGTGTGTGGTGTGGTGTGTGGTGTGGTGTGTGGTGGGGTGTGTGGTGGGGGGTGTGGTGGGGGGGTGTGGTGGGGTGCATGTGGGGTGTGTGGTGGGGTGCGTGGTGGGGTGTGTGGTGGGGTGCAGTTGGGGTGTTTGGTGGGGTGCGTGGTGGGGTGTGTGGTGGGGTGCAGGTGGGGTGTTTATTGGGGTGTTTGGTGGGGTGCAGGTGAATTGTGTGGTGGGGTGCAGGTGGGGTGTGTAGTGGGGTGTAGGTGGGGTGTGTGGTGGGGTGCAGGTGGGATGTGTGGTGGGGTGCAGGTGGGGTGTGTGGTGGGGTGCAGGTGGGGTGTGTGGTGGGGTGCAGGTGGGGTGTGTGGTGGGGTGTGTGGTGTGGTGTGTGGTGGGGTGTGTGGTGGGTTTTGGGGTGTGTGGTGTGGTGTGTGGTGGAGTGTGTGGTTGGGTGTGTGGTGGGGTGTGTGGTGGGGTGTGTGGTGTGGTGTATGGTGTTGTGTGTGGTGGAGTGTGTGGTGTGGTGTGTGGTGGGTTGTGTGGTGGGTTTTGGGGTGTGTGGTGTGGTGTGTGGTAGAGTGTGTGGTTGGGTGTGTGGTGGGGTGTGTGGTGTGGTGTTTGGTGTGGTGTGGTGTTTGGTGGGGTGTGTGGTGGGGTGTGTGGTGTGGTGTGTGGTGGGGTGTGTGGTGGGGTGTGTGGTGGGGTATGGGGTGGGGTGTGTGGTGTGGTGTGTGGTGGGGTGTGTGGTGTGTGGTGGGGTGTGTGGTGTGTGGTGGGGTGTGTGGTTTGGTGTGTAGGGGTGTGTGGTGGGGTGTGTGGTGTGGTGGGGTGTATGGTGTGGTGAGTGGTGGGGTGTATGGTGTGTTGTGTGGTGGGGTGTGTGGTGGGGTGTGTGGTGTGGTGAGTGGTGGAGTGTGTGGAGGGGTGTGTGGTGGGGTGTGTGGTGTAGTGTGTGGTGTGGTGTGTGGTGGGATGTGTGGTGGGGTGTGTGGTGTGGTGTGTGGTGCGGTGTGTGGTGGGGTGTGTGCTGGGGTGTGTGCTAGGGTGTGTGGTGTGTGGTGTGGTGTGTGGTGGGGTGTGTGGTGTGGTGTGTGGTGTGGTGTGTGGTGGGGTGTGTGGTGTGTGGTGGGGAGTGTGGTGTGGGGTGGGGTGTGTGGGGTGTGTGGTGTGTGGTGGGGTGTGTGGTGGGGTGCAGGTGGGGTGTGTGGTGGGGTGCGTGGTGGGGTGCGTGGTGGGGTGTGTGGTGGGGTGCAGTTGGGGTGTTTGGTGGGGTGCGTGGTGGGGTGTGTGGTGGGGTGCAGGTGGGGTGTGTAGTGGGGTGCAGGTGGGGTGTGTGGTGGGGTGCAGGTGGGGTGTGTGGTGGGGTGCAGGTGGGATGTGTGGTGGGGTGCAGGTGTGGTGTATGGTGGGGTTTGTGGTGTGGTGTATGGTGGGGTGGAGGTGGGGTGTGTGGTGGGGTGTGTAGTTGGGTGCAGGTGGGGTGTGTAGTTGGGTGCAGGTGGGGTGTGTGGTGGGGTGCAGGTGGGGTGTGTGGTGGGGTGTGTGGTGTGGTGTGTGGTGGGGTGTGTGGTGGGTTTTGGGGTGTGTGGTGTGGTGTGTGGTGGAGTGTGTGGTTGGGTGTGTGGTGGGGTGTGTGGTGTGGTGTGTGGTGGGGTGTGTGGTGTGGTGTATGGTGTTGTGTGTGGTGGAGTGTGTGGTGTGGTGTGTGGTGGGGTGTGTGGTGGGTTTTGGGGTGTGTGGTGGGGTGTGTGGTGGGTTTTGGGGTGTGTGGTGTGGTGTGTGGTGGAGTGTGTGGTTGGGTGTGTGGTGGGGTGTGTGGTGTGGTGTTTGGTGGGGTGTGTGGTGGGGTTTGTGGTGTGGTGTGTGGTGTGGTGTGTGGTGTGTGGTGGGGTGTGTGGTGTGGTGTGTGGTGGGGTGTGTGGTGGGGTGTGTGGTGTGGTTAGTGGTGGGGTGTATGGTGTGTTGTGTGGTGGGGTGTGTGGTGGGGTGTTTGGTGAGGTGTGTGGTGAATGTGTGTTGTACTGTGTGGTGTGGTGTGTGGTGGGGTGTGTGGTGGGGTGTGTGGTGTGTGGTGTGGTGTGTGGTGGGGTGTGTTGTGTTGTGGGGTGTTTGGTGGTGTGTGGTGGGGTTTGTGGTGTGGTTTGTGGTGGGGTGTGTTTAGGGGTGTGTGGTGGGGTGTGTGGTGTGGTGTGTGGTCTGGTGTGTGGTGGGGTGTGTGGTGTGTGGTGGGGTGTGGGGTGTGGGGTGGGGTGTGGGGTGTGGGGTGTGGGGTGTGTGGGGTGTGTGGTGTGTGGTGGGGTGTGTGGTGGGGTGCAGGTGGGGTGTGTGGTGGGGTGCAGGTGGGGTGTGTGGTGGGGTGCGTGGTGGGGTGCGTGGTGGGGTGTGTGGTGGGGTGCAGGTGGGGTGTGTGGTGGGGTGCAGGTGGGATGTGTGGTGGGGTGGAGGTGGGGTGAGTGGTGGGGTGTGTGGTGGGGTGCAGGTGGGGTGTGTGGTGGGGTTTGTAGTTGGGTGCAGGTGGGGTGTGTGGTGGGGTGCAGGTGGGGTGTGTGGTGGGGTGCAGGTGGGGTGTGTGGTGGGGTGTGTGGTGTGGTGTGTGGTGGGGTGTGTGGTGGGTTTTGGGGTGTGTGGTGTGGTGTGTGGTGGAGTGTGTGGTTGGGTGTGTGGTGGGGTGTGTGGTGTGGGGTGTGGTGGGGTGTGTGGTGTGGTGTATGGTGTTGTGTGTGGTGGAGTGTGTGGTGTGGTGTGTGGTGGGGTGTGTGGTGTGTTTTGGGGTGTGTGATGTGGTGTGTGGTAGAGTGTGTGGTTGGGTGTGTGGTGGGGTGTGTGGTGTGGTGTGTGGTGGAGTGTGTGGTTGGGTGTGTGGTGGGGTGTGTGGTGTGGTGTGTGGTGGGGTGTGTGGTGTGTTTTGGGGTGTGTGATGTGGTGTGTGGTAGAGTGTGTGGTTGGGTGTGTGGTGGGGTGTGTGGTATGGTGTTTGGTGGGGTGTGTGGTGTGGTGTATGGTGTTGTGTGTGGTGGAGTGTGTGGTTGGGTGTGTGGTGGGGTGTGTGGTGTGGTGTGTGGTGGGGTGATTGGTGGGGTGTGTGGTGGGGTGTGTTGTATTGTGGGGTGTTTGGTGGGGTGTGTGGTGGGGTTTGTGGTGTGGTGTGTGATGTGGTGTGTGGTGTGGTGTGTGGTGGGGTGTGTGGTGTGTGGTGGGGTGGGGTGTGTTTAGGGGTGTGTGGTGTGGTGTGTGGTGTGGTGTGTGGTGGGGTGTGTGGTGTGGGGTGGGGTGTGTGGTGTGTGGTGGGTTGTGTGGTGGTGTGCAGGTGGGGTGTGTGGTGGGGTGCAGGTAGGGTGTGTGGTGGGGTGCGTGGAGGCGTGTGTGGTGGGGTGCAGTTGGGGTGTTTGGTGGGGTGCGTGGTGGGGTGTGTGGTGGGGTGCAGGTGGGGTGTTTATTGGGGTGTTTGGTGGGGTGCAGTTGAATTGTGTGGTGGGGTGCAGGTGGGGTGTGTAGTGGGGTGCAGGTGGCGTGTGTGGTGGGGTGCAGGTGGGGTGTGTGGTGGGGTGCAGGTGGGGTGTGTGGTGGGGTTTGTGGTGTGGTGTATGGTGGGGTGGAGGTGGGGTGTGTGGTGGGGTGTGTGGTGGGGTGCAGGTGGGGTGTGTGGTGGGGTGTGTAGTTGGGTGCAGGTGGGGTGTGTGGTGGGGTGCAGGTGGGGTTTGTGGTGGGGTGCAGGTGGGGTGTGTGGTGGGGTGTGTGGTGGGGTGTGTGGTGTGGTGTGTGGTGGAGTGTGTGGTTGGGTGTGTGGTGGTGTGTGTGGTGTGGTGTGTGGTGGGGTGTGTGGTGTGGTGTATGGTGTTGTGTGTGGTGGAGTGTGTGGTTGGGTGTGTGGTGGGGTGTGTGGTGTGGTGTGTGTTGGGGTGTGTGGTGTGTGGTGTGTGGTGGGATGTATTGTGGGGTGTTTGGTGGGGTGTGCGTTTGGAGACGCTTTCTCTCCGTTGGGACAGACGCGAACTATCTAATTTGATTCAGTAGCTAGCTTTACACTGAACTAGCTAACAGTAGCTACTAAGGGTAAGTTTATAACCTACATTAATTTAATTTTTAATTTTTACACACTGGTAACCAGAGTCGTTTAAAAGGAATTCAAGACATGGGTGACTAGTTAACGTTAGCTTGGCTTTCTCTGTGTGTTTCATACCGTATGAGGAGGGGTTGGTTCGTTGACAGAGAGCGATGGCTAGCTAATATGCTAAATATTCTAGCTAGCTAACTAACTGTCTGAATAAGTTGACGACGTACTCACTCAAACTGTCAAAACGAACCCCAAAACTTTACACAAAGTTAGACACGGACACAAATGATCTGTTTAATGTGTTAACACACTATTGGTAGTTTGTTGTAACCGAGTATTGGTGCTAAACTGTGTGTTATTGGAAGCTAGCATGATAGTTAGCTATGGCGTCATAGGATACGGTGCCCTGGGCATTTTTCACGGAAGAATTCTGTACCAAGTTAGCTAGCTGAATAAACTAAGTTAGAGTCTATTCCTAGAAAACAATGAACCGCTATAGTTTACAACAATTATAATTTCTAAAGTGGAAGTTGGAAGAGTTATATTTGAGTGTTTCAGTGAAAGGTAAGTGAGAGAGGCCCCGCTCTCTCGCTTTCCCAGATGTTTAGTTAATTTTATTCCGATCTCTTTTGCATTATTGTCGCCTTTTCTGTAGCCTGTCAACTATGTGTCTGTCTATCCCTGTTCTCTCCTCTCTGCACAGGCCATACAAACGCTTCACACCGCGTGGCTGCTGCCACTCTAATCTGGTGGTCCCTGCGCGTATGACCCACGTGGAGTTCCAGGTCTCCGGCAGCCTCTGGAACTGCCGTTCTGCGACCAACAAGGCAGAGTTAATCTCAGCCTATGCTACCCTCCAGTCCCTCGACTTCTTGGCGCTGACGGAAACATGGATTACCACAGAAAACACTGCTACTCCTACTGCTCTTTCCTCGTCTGATCATATGTTCTCGCATACCCCGAGAGCATCTGGTCAGCGCGGCGGTGGCACAGGAATCCTCATCTCTCCCAAGTGGACATTCTCTCTTTTCCCCCTGACCCATCGGTCTATCTCCTCATTTGAATTCCATGCTGTCACAGTCACTAGCCCATTCAAGCTTAACATCCTTATCATTTATCACCCTCCAGGTTCCCTTGGAGAGTTCACCAATAAGCTTGACACCTTGATAAGTTCCTTTCCTGAGGATGGCTCACCCCTCACAGTTCTGGGTGACTTTAACTTCCCTACGTCTGCCTTTGACTCATTTCTCTCTGCCTCCTTCTTTCCACTCCTTTCCTCTTTTGATCTCACCCTCTCACCGTCCCCCCCTACTCACAAGGCAGGCAATACGCTTGATCTCATCTTTACTAGATGCTGTTCTTCTACTAATCTCACTGCAACTCCCCTCCAAGTCTCCGACCACTACTTTGTATCCTTTTCTCTCTCGCTCTCCTCCAACACTACTCACTCTGCCCCTACTCAGATGGTAATGTGCCGTCGCAACCTTCGCTCTCTCTTTCCCGCTACTCTCTCCTCTTCCATCCTATCATCTCTTCCCTCTGCTAAATCCTTCTCCCTCCGATCTCCTGATTCTGCCTCCTCAACCCTCCTCTCCTCCCTTTCTGCATCTTTTGACTCTCTATGTGGTCCTCTGTAGCTCAGCTGGTAGAGCACGGCGCTTGTAACGCCAAGGTAGTGGGTTCGACCCCCGGGACCACCCATACGCAAAAAAATAATAATGTATGCACGCATGACTGTAAGTCGCTTTGGATAAAAGCGTATGCTAAATGGCATATTATTATTATTATGTCCCCTATCCTCCCGGGCGGCTTGCTCTTCCCCTCCTGCTCCGTGGCTTGACGACTCATTGCGAGCTCACAGAACAGGGCTCCGGGCAGCCGAGCGGAAATGGAGGAAAATTAGACTCCCTGCGGACCTGTCATCTTTTCACTCCCTCCTCTCTACATTTTCTTCCTCTGTTTCTGCTGCTAAAGCCACTTTCTACCACTCTATATTTCAAGCCTCTGCCTCTAACCCTAGGACGCTCTTTGCCACCTTCTCCTCCCTGCTGAATCCTCCTCCTCCTCCCCCTCCCTCCTCCCTCTCTCTGGATGACTTCGTCAAGCATTTTGAAAAGAAGGTTGACGACATCCGATCCTCATTTATTAAGTGGAATGACACCGCTTGTCCTGCTCACACTTCTTTCTCCCCTCTCTCTCCAGATGAAATCTTGCGACTTGTGACGGCCGGCCATCCAACAACCTGCCCGCTTGACCCTATCCCCTCCTCTCTTCTCCAGACCATTTCCGGAGACCATCTCCCTTACCTCACCTCGCTCATCAACTCATCCTTGACCGCTGGCTATGTCCCTTCCGTCTTCAAGAGAGCGAGAGTTGCACCCCTCCTCAAAAAACCTACACTCAATCCCTCCGATGTCAGCAACTACAGACCAGTATCCCTTCTTTCGTTTCTCTCCAAAACTCTTGAGCGTGCCGTCCATAGCCAACTCTCCTGCTATCTCTCTCAGAATGACCTTCTTGATCCAAACCAGTCAGGTTTCAAGACTGGTCATTCAACTGAGACTGCTCTTCTCTGTGTCACGGAGGCTCTCCGCACTGCTAAAGCTAACTCTCTCTCTTCTGCTCTTATCCTTCTAGACCTATCTGCTGCCTTTGATACTGTGAACCATCAGATCCTCCTCTCCACCCTCTCCGAGTTGGGCATCTCCGGCGCTGCTCACTCTTGGATTGCATCCTACCTGACAGGTCGCTCCTACCAGGTGGCGTGGCAAGAATCTGTCTCCGCACCATGTGCTCTCACCACTGGTGTCCCCCAGGGCTCAGTTCTAGGCCCTCTCCTATTCTCTCTATACACCAAGTCACTTGGCTCTGTCATATCCTCACATGGTCTCTCCTATCATTGCTACGCAGACGACACACAATTAATCTTCTCCTTTCCCCCTTCTGATAACCAGGTGGCGAATCGCATCTCTGCATGTCTGGCAGACATATCAGTGTGGATGTCAGATCACCACCTTAAGCTGAACCTCGGCAAGACGGAGCTGCTCTTCCTCCTGGGGAAGGACTGCCCGCTCCATGATCTCGCCATCACGGTTGACAACTCCATTGTGTCTTCCTCCCAGAGTGCAAAGAACCTTGGCGTGACCCTGGACAACACCCTGTAGTTCTCCGCTAACATCAAAGCGGTGACCCGATCCTGCAGGTTCATGCTCTACAACATTCGCAGAGTACGACCCTACCTTACACAGAAAGCGGCACAGGTCCTAATCCAGGCACTTGTCATCTCCCGTCTGGATTACTGCAACTCGCTGTTGGCTGGGTTCCCTGCCTGTGCCATTAAACCCCTACAACTTATCCAGAACGCTGCAGCCCATCTGGTGTTCAACCTTCCCAAGTTCTCTCATGTCACCCCGCTCCTCCGCACACTCCACTGGCTTCCAGTTGAAGCTTGCATCTACTACAAAACCATGGTGCTTGCCTACGGAGCTGTGAGGTGAACGGCACCTCCTTACCTTCAGGCTCTGATCAGACCCTACACCCAAACGAGGGCACTACGTTCATCCACCTCTGGCCTGCTAGCCCCCTACCTCTACGGAAGCACAGTTCCCGCTCAGCCCAGTCAAAGCTATTCGCTGCTCTGGCACCCCAATGGTGGAACAAGCTCCCCCACGACGCCAGGACAGCGGTGTCACTGACCACCTTCCGGAGACACTTGAAACCCTACCTCTTTAAGGAATACCTGGAATAGTATAACAGTAATCCTTCTACCCCCCCCCCCCCCCCCCACCCAATCATTAAAATAATTTTTTTTATAAAAAAAATAAAATAGGGTGGTTGTCCCACTGGCTATCGTAAATTAAATTCTCCAATTTGTAAGTCGCTCTGGATAAGAGCGTCTGCTAAATGACTTAAATGTAAATGTGGTGGGGTGAGTGATGGGGTGTGTGGTGGGGTGTGTTGTTGGGTGTGTGGTGTGGTTTGGTTTGGTGTGTGTAGGGGTGTGTGGTGTGGTGTGTGGTGTGGTGTGTGGTGGGTTGTGTGGTGGGGTGTGTGGTGTTTGGTGGGGTGTATGGTGTGGTGTGTGGTGGGGTGTGTGGTGTGGTGTGTTTTGGGGTGTGTGGTGTGTGGTGCGGTGTGTGGTGGGGTGTGTGGTGGGGTGTGTGGTGGGGTGTGTGGTGGGGTGTATGGTGGGTTGTGTGGTGGGGTGTGTGGTGTGTGGTGGGTTGTGTGGTGGGGTGTGTGGTGGGGTGTGTGGTGTGTGGTGTGTGGTGTGTGGTGTGTGGTGTGGTGTGGGTTGGGGTGGGGTGTGTGGTGGGGTGTGGGGTGTGGTGTTTGGTGGGGTGTGTGGTGTGTGGTGGGGTGTGTGGAGGGGTGTGTGGTGTGGTGTGTGGTGTGTTGTGTGGTGGGGTGTGTGGTGGGGTGTGTGGTGGTGTGTGTGGTGGTGTGTGTGGTGTGGTGCGGTGTGTGGTGGGAAGTGTGGTGGGGTGTGTGGTGTGGTGTGTGGTGTGTGGTGTGGTGTGTGGTGTGTGGTGGGGTGTGTGGTGGCATGTTTGGGGTGTGTGGTGTGTGGTGGGGTGTGTGGTATGTGGTGGGGTGCAGGTGGGGTGTGTGGTGGGGTGCAGGTGGGGTGTGTGGTGGGGTGCAGGTTGGGTTTGTGGTGGGGTGCAGGTGGGGTGTGTGGTGGGGTGCAGGTGGGGTGTGTGGTGGGGTGCAGGTGGCGGGTGTTTACAGGAGGAGGGGAGGGGATGCTGGCCGGACTGGAACAGCTGTTGGTGCGTGTCCAGCCAAGCAGAGATAGAGGGAGAGTAGAGAGGGGTAAGAGGGGAGGGGTGAGGAGAGGGGAAGAAGGGAGCAGGGGTGAGGAGGGGGGAGAGTGGAAAGACAACGAGGGGAGAAGGGGTGAGGATAGAGGAGAGACAGGGGGAAAGAGGGGAGCAGGGGTGAGAAGGAGGAGAGAGGAGAGGGGAAGAGGGGAGCACGGGTGAGGAGAGGGGAGAGAGGAGAGGGGTGACGTGATAGGAGACGGGAGAGGGGTTTCGAGATGGGAAAGGGGAGTTGAGAGCTGATGGGCGATTATCAGGTGGGGCCAGACCCGGTTCACCCCGGCCTATTGCAGGATGATGAATTGGAAATCATTTGAAATACCTATTGGTGTTATGACAAGAATTGGTTCCCCGACACTTTTAGTGTACCTTTTGGCCAGTCTTAACTTTTTATTTGTATTACTCCAAGTAATATGGACTTATAAGAAAGGGGATTTAAAGGGATGAGTTTATATATCCCCATAGAAAAATATAGGCAATATCAATTTATGGACTGAGCTAGGGTTTCAAATCTATCAACGCCCCAACAGCACCATGCATCTCAATGTACACACCTCCAACATGAAAGCCACATATAAAACAGGCAGGGTGCGACGCAGACTGACCCACATGTTCCTTTAAACGTGTGCAGGAGGAAAAAGCTTTTTCTAATTTACACATAATGATGGACAAAGTCATTTGGATGAGAATTATAGCGGTTTTGCAAGCTGTGAAGCATATCATGACCATTAGGCTTTTACACACTGCCCTGGCCTGGCCTGGCATAACTGAAGATGCGCTCTGCAAGATACACATCCCTTCCAACGTCATTAAATCCCTTTAAAAAGAGCCTCATTTGAGGAGCAATAAAAAATGTAATCATTTTATTACCAAAAGAGTATTTAACAAGTCGCTAATGAAATGCCAAAGCAGGTTAGCTACATTTAACCTTCAGAAAGAAAACCATGGATCACCGTCTACCTCAAGGCATTGTGGGACAGAAATGTCATCCTCCATTATCCTCCATACCTGAAGTGGTGCTTCGCATCTCTCACTCTCACACATACGTGCGCACCCACACACACACTCCACGAGAGGGGGTGGAAAATTAGGTGATTCAATTAATGGCCATTCTTTACGTGTGGGGGTGAGGACGCAGCGGCACATATCTTTATGCACAGGGCGGGTGACACTCACACACACGTCTCAAACTGTGAGAGACTTCTGACGGGACACTGGGGCATAAAGAGACACTAGCTCGCTCTCACACAGTCTGCACACACACACACACACACACACACACACACACACACACACACACACACACACACACACACACACACACACACACACACAGGCTGTTCACCATGGCACTACAGCGGGCCGCTCCACTGGAGCTCTCTACGGGTCAATTAAGGAGAAAATGAGACACTCTCAGTCTGTCACCATAAAAGAGGGATACCGCTCATATACCGTTAAACTGCCAGCCTGTGTGTGTGTCTCTGTGTGTGTGTGTTTGGAGAGAAAGTGAGACATATTTCCAGTGAAGTAATTGTCAAGTCCTTAAGGGGCAGAAATACACCAAGGTCCTCTTGAATTGTCCCATACATTATATTACATTACAGCCAAGCCACATCTCCTTTGAAGCACAGAAATAATTTATGACCGATAACAAAAATACTCTATTTCCCATTACAAGTTCCCTCTCCGGTCTGAGGGAAGGCCCCTCAAAGTTAATTGAAAAGTGTCCGGGCTTCATTTGCATAAGAAACACATTGAAATGTTGAAAAATTATATATAAATAGGTGGTCAGGTGTGAAATATAGCTTTTGGCTGGTGGGTCGTTTACAACTATAGCTTTAATTATCTGACGTGTGTGGGTTGAGTGTGTCCGTGTGCATGTGTGTGTCTGTGTCTATGTGTGTGTGTGTGGGTGTGCGTGCGTGTGCGTGTGCGCTCATGTGTGTGTGTATGTGGGTTGTGTGTGGCCTGGCTGGACCTTAATGAGAAATACCTTGATGGAGGTGCGGACGAGGAGGAGGAGGAGGAGGAGGAGGAGGAGGAGGAGGACAGAGAGGTAGAAAGATACATACAGAACTGCTCTCTGTCCACTGGAGACAGGTAGCACACACTTTTACACACAGAAACATATACATACAGTACTGTATGTAGTGTACAGAGGTGGTGTGGTAAACTATGCTCACGTGTTGAGTAACCCATTTTAAGACTCAAAGACTTGAAAAAAGAACAAAATACTTATGTTGGCTCTTGGAGCAAATGCCAGGCTTTAGCTCAGAGGGCTAAAATGGTATTGTGGTGAGCAGAGTAGCTGGGGTGAATGAGGGGCTACTGGCTCACTTGTTTGACCTCTCGCTTCCACCTTTCTCTTTCTCTCTGTCTCTCTCTAGCTCTCTCTCTCTCTCTCTCTCTCTCTCTCTCTCTCTCTCTCTCTATTGCGCTCTCTCTCTGTTTCTGTGTGTATGTACAATAGTTTGCCAGTCTGATTTCCACTGGTTTATTATTCTATTGTGTCTTTTCAATCTTATTGTGTGTGTGTATACCCTGTTATGGCCCAGATATAGAAAGCACAGTTGAATACAGTGAAACAGTAAACTTCATCCTACTTCTCAGGGTCATGGTGATAATAGTCTGTTTAGCTTTCTGGGTTGAGGAGTCTCTGTTCACTGATTGAAATTTGGTTGTTGAGTTAAATATATTTAACATTCAATGCTCTTCTGTGATCTGAAAACCCTGAGTGAGACGTCTCTATTTTATAATAATAATAAAATGCCATTTAGCAGATGCTTTTATCCAAAGCAACTTACAGTCATGCGTGCATAATTTTTTTTTGTGTGTATGGGTGGTCCCGGGGATCGAACCCACTACCTTGGCGTTACAAGCGCCGTGCTCTACCAGCTGAGCTACAGAGGACCACGCCCCACACAGAGGATCACGCCCCACACTCCTGTTGGAACGCTCACTTCGATACAGGATAGGAGCTACTGTATATCATTTGAGCACAAGGGCCAGACAGACAGTCCTCTCTGAAGGTATGTCTCCTCGCTCAGACAGAGGACATGTGGCCACCTCTGTCTACACTCCCACAGCCTCCTCCCTGACTCCTCCTCCTCCCTGACTCCTCCCTGACTCCTCCTCCTCCCTTGCTTTTTTCTCCTCATTTATGCACAAAGAAAACAGCTTGCGTTGCCCTGCAGGTAGAGTGGCTCCGCTTTCCCCTTCACTCCTTCTCTCCGGTCACTTCCCTGTAGAGTGGGCGCCATAACGGCAACTCCTGGGGTGTTTTTTCTCTCGCCCTCCCCCCTCATCTATTCTGTCGGGGTAGCGGGAGCGAGGGAGGGAGGGAGGGGTCAGTAGCAGCAGCAGCGGTGAATGGCGCGCCCTACTCAGCCTTATTAAAGTGGAAGGAGGCAATATATTTCACCCCCCAGCCCCAGAATACACCCAGATAGACAAGCGAGCAAGGCTAATCCTAGGGATGAAATTAGCAGGTGCGGTGGCGGGGGCCGGTGCAGTGCTGCTGGATGATGAACGAGGCTGAGCCGGCTATAGGCCTGCCGTCCACCGGGATAATTATGCACGGCTCCCAGGCGCCGGGCTGTCAGTCTGTCTCTCTGTCGGCTCTGGCCCTCTTTTTTGATGGCTCTATTTCAATGGGGGATTCTGCCTGTGCTTGAAATAAATAGTAAAAAGCTATTAAAATTGAAATTGTTCTAGGGCGGGGAAAGGAGGTGGGGGAGGAGGGTGCTGAGGGGGGAAGGGGATGTGACCTTATCAAAGGATGTTTTCTAGGTGCGAGTGGAGCGAGCGAGGTCCTCCGCACGGTGAGTGTGGAGGGGATTCTCGTGGGTTACGCCAATCTGAGGGCACACGTTGCTGACACGTCTTTGACTACTGTGCCCACCACTTCCCATCTCTTTCTCTTTCTCCTCTGAACTCCTTTCATGGATGTAAAATCGATTCATATTCAGGAACTGACTTCAGACAACCAGACCATTTCACCTAGATGGAAGTGCAAGTAGGTGAAAATGTAGGATCGTCATTTTCAACGACATTTTCAAACTACAGTGCATTCGGAAAGTATTCAGACCCCTTGACTTTTTCCACATTTTGTTACGTTACAGCCTTATTCTAAAATGGATTACATTGTTTTTTCCCCCTCATTAATCTACACACAATACCCCACAATGACAAAGCAAAAACAGTTAAAAAAATTTTGGGCAAATGTAAAGAATTATAAAACAATATCACATTTACATAAGTATTCAGACCCTTTACTCAGTACTTTATTGAAGCACCTTTGGCAGCGATTACAGCCTTGAGTCTTCTTGAGTATGACGCTACAAGCTTGGCACACCTGTATTTGGGGAGTTTCTCCCATTCTTCTCTGCAGATCCTCTCAAGCTCTGTCAGGTTGGATGGGGAGCATCGCTGCACAGCTATTTTCAGGTCTCTCCGGAGATGTTAGATCGGGTTCAAGTCCGGGCTCTGGCTGGGCCACTCAAGGACATTCAGAGACTTGTCCCGAAGCCACTCCTGCGTTGTCTTGGCTGTGTGCTTAGGGGCGTTATCCTGTTGGAAGGTGAACCTTCGCCCCAGTCTGAGGTCCTGAGCGCTCTGGAGCAGGTTTTCATCAAGGATCTCTCTGTACTTTGCTCCGTTCATCTTTCCCTTGATTCTTGAGTCTCCCAGTCCCTGCCCCTGA
>NC_140005.1:14124698-14170982 GCF_964263955.1 Coregonus lavaretus
TCCAGGAGCCAACGCCAGAGGTGACTCTGATGAATATCAACCTCGACTGGGTCAAGCAGCGTGAGGAGGAGAGAGGCTGGACTTTGGAGAAGAGGAGCGAGAGTCTGGCGAGAGCCATGGAGGCCTGGCCCACGGGGAGGAGAGACGCCCAGAAAATGTTTAGGGGGGGCTCACGCCGTGGACGACGGGGCAGCAGGAGGCCGGGATAGAGTGGTTCAGCGGGTTGGCAAAGGAGGCCGCCAGGTTACGGGAGTCACTGGTCACCAGGGGGAAGGAGAATGTAGAGGCACGGCGAGAGGTACTGGGGTGTGTTGCCAGTCCGGTCCGGCCCGTTCCTGATCCCCGCGTAGGGCCAGTGGTGTGTGTCCCCAGTACGGTCCGGCTTGTTCCTGTCCCTCGCACCGAGCCTGTGGTGCGCGTCGCCAGCCCGGTCCGGCATGTTCCTGCCCCTCGCACCAAGCCTGTGGTGCGCGTCGTCAGCCCGGACCGGCCTGTTCCTGCTCCCCGCACCAAGCCAGTGGTGCGCTTCGTCAGCCCGGTTCGGCCCGTCCCTGCTCCCCGCACCAAGCCTGTGGTGCGCGTCGTCAGCCCGGTCCGGCCTGTGCCTGCTCCCCGCACCAAGCCAGTGGTGCGCTTCGTCAGCCCGGTTCGGCCCGTCCCTGCTCCCCGCACCAAGCCTGTGGTGCGCGTCGTCAGCCCGGTCCGGCCTGTTCCTGCTCCCCGCACCAAGCCAGTGGTGCGCTTCGTCAGCCCGGTTCGGCCCGTCCCTGCTCCCCGCACCAAGCCAATGGTGCGCGTCGTCAGCCCGGTCCGGCCTGTTCCTGCTCCCCGCACCAAGCCAGTGGTGCGCTTCGTCAGCCCGGTTCGGCCCGTTCCTGCTCCCCGCACCAAGCCAATGGTGCGCGTCGTCACTCTGGTCCGGCCCGTCCCTGCTCCCCGCACCAAGCCTGTGATGCGCGTCGTCAGCCCGGTCCGGCCCGTCCCTGCTCCCCGCACCAAGCCTGTGGTGCGCGTCGTCAGTCCGGCACAGCCCGTGCCTGTTCCACCGGTGCCTGGTCCGGCACCGGTCAGCTGCTCCACTCCGGAGCTAGAGAAATCCGCTCCACCAGTGTTCAGTCCAGCTCCGGCCAGCAGGGCCAGACCGGACCAGGGGCGCTTTGGGGGGTTTGTTGGAGGGTGGGGGTCAAGCCCGGAGCCGGAACCGCCTCCGAGGAGGAATGCCCACCCGGCCCTCCCCTGTTCGGTTTATGTTTGGCGCGGTCGCAGTCCGCGCCTTTGGGGGGGGGTACTGTCACGCCCTGGCTCTGGGACTCTGTTATGTTGAGCCAGGGTGTGTTGTTTCTATGTGTTTTGTGTGCTAGGGTGATTATCTAGTTCTTTTGTTTCTATGTTGGCCGGTGTGGTTCTCAATCAGAGGCAACGTGTATCAGCTGTTGCTTGTTGTCTCTGATTGGGAACCATACTTAGGCAGCCTGTTTTCCACAGTGTGTTGTGGGATCTTGTTCCGTATGGTTTGTGTTTGTAACAAGGACTTCACGTTCCGTATCGTTTGTTGTTTTGTTCGTGTGGTGAATTAATAAATAAGTATGTTCACTTATCACGCTGCGCATTGGTCCACTTCCTCCGACGATCGTGACAGCTGCCTATCAAGCTAGCAGGGTTTTTTTGAGGGCTTGAACTCAGCCCGTGACGCGATTAGCTTGTGGCTGTCTAGATCCCTGCTGTTTTTTCCAATCTTCCCTACGAACTGCCCTGTCTGGAACTGCCAGGAGTAACAGCGTAACCTATGTAGCTACCATAACAAAGACCAAAGCCGGCGGGAGTACCATTGAGGATAGTGGTGTCTTTCTATCACAGGTGAAGGATATTTTAAATGAATAAAAAGAGTTCTACAGCAGTTGTTAAAACAAGAAAACGTGTTGTGTCCAAATACTGGTGGAGTCAACTAATAAAATAATGGACGACCTGACCAGAGAGGTCCAGGACCTGAAGAACACTTCTTGTTTTTATAAGAAACATTATTGTGTTGGAAATTCCAAATTGTTTGCATAGTCAACTTACACACAGCACTGACACGCACACTTACCCCACCAGATGTCACGCCCTGACTCAGGGGACTCGTATATGTTGAGTCAGGGTGTGTAGTTTCTATGTTGTGTATATCTATGTTGTAGTTTCTATTATGTCTAGATCTATGTTGGCCTGTGTGGTTCCCAATCAGAGGCAGCTGTCGCTCGTTGTCTCTGATTGGGGACCATACTTAGGCAGCCTTTTGGCACTAGTTAGTTGTGGGATCTTGTTCCGTGTAAGGTATGTTGTTTGTGTGCTACCTTGGACTTCACGTTTCGTTTGTTGTTTTGTTGTGTGTTTATTCGTTAAATAAACATGTTGGCATATCACGCTGCACCTTGGTCCGTCCCGTCGATAAACGAACGTGACAGAAGATCCCACCTAACGAGGACCAAGCAGCGTGCCCAGGAAGAGCGAGTAGCGATGTCACAGGTGGGCAAATTGTGGTCATGGGAGGAGATATTCGCGGGGAAAGGGCCATGGGCGAAGGTAAATGCCCAGGCAGGAGAGGAAAGACGGCAACACGGAAGCCGGCCGAGGAGGAGGCCCGAGAAGCAGCCCCAAGAAAAACAATTTGGGGGCTAAAGGGGTGGTCGGGGAGCGATAGAGAAGAGCCCCGACCACTGCACCCGGTTGGGTTTCGGATTGGGTCCCTACGACCTTGGAAAGAGGAGTGGGAACAGTACTACACTGAGGAGTCGGAGGATGACGACGACGACGAGTGTCTGTTCCCTAACTCGTGGGGGCTCCCGGAGGAGTCCTCACGGGAAGAGGAGTGCCGACGATGGAGACCCGAGAGGCAACCCCAAGAAATTGTTTTGGGGGGGCACACAGTGTGGACGACAAGGCAGCAGGAGGCAGTGACAGGGCGGATCTGCAGGTTAGGAGAGGAGGCCACCAGGTTACGGGGGCTATTGGTTCAGAGGGAGCAGGAGTTATTAGGTCAGAGGGAGGCGCTACAGGAGGCTATAAGGGAGAAGGAGAGTGTAGAGGCACGGCGAGAGGAGCTGGTTAGGCAGCAGAAGGAGCGGGGGTTTATAAAGGAACCCAGTCCCGCTTCTCGCACCAAGCAAGTGGTGCGTGTCGCCAGTCCGGTCCGGCCCGTTCCTGCTCCCCGCACTAAGCCAGTGGTGCGTGTTCCCAGTACGGCCCGACCCGTTCCTGCTTCCCGCACTAAGCCAGTGGTGTGTGTTCCCAGTACGGTTCGGTCCGTTCCTGCTCCTTGCATCAAGCCAGTGGTGCGCGTCGCCAGCCCGGTCCAGCCTGTTCCTGCCTCTCGCACCAAACCAGTGGTGCGCGTCGTCAGCCCGGTCCGGCCCGTTCCTTCTCCCCGCACCAAGCCAGTGGTGCGTGTGTCCAGTCCGGCACGGCCCGTGCCTGTCCCACCGGTGCCTGGTCCGACACCGGTCAGCTGCTCCACTCCGGAGCCAGAGCAATCCGCTCCACCGGGGTCCGGTCCAGCTCCGGTCAGCTGCTCCACTCCGGAGCCAGAGCAATCCGCTCCACCGGTGCCTGATCCAGCTCCGGTCAGCTGCTCCACTCCGGAGCCAGAGCAGTTCGATCCACCGTCGTCGGGTCCAGCTCCAGTCAGCGGTTCCAGTCCAGACCCAGACGTCAGCCCCTCTCCAGGTTCGGGGTCTCCCACACCAGGGTCCAGACAGGGCTTGGTACGTCGTGGGAGGAAGGAGAGGGGAAGCAGCGCGCCGAGGTCCAGACCAGACCAGGGATGCAACAGGGAGGTGGAGAGTAAGTGGTGGTCACGCCCGGAACCGGATCCGCCTCCGAGGCGGAATGCCCACCCGGCCCCTACCCTGTTATGTTTATGTGGCGCGGTCGGAGTCCGCACCTTTGGGGGGGGGGTAATGTCACGCCCTGACTCAGGGGACTCGTATATGTTGAGTCAGGGTGTGTAGTTTCTATGTTGTGTATATCTATGTTGTAGTTTCTATTATGTCTAGATCTATGTTGGCCTGTGTGGTTCCCAATCAGAGGCAGCTGTCGCTCGTTGTCTCTGATTGGGGACCATACTTAGGCAGCCTTTTGGCACTAGTTAGTTGTGGGATCTTGTTCCGTGTAAGGTATGTTGTTTGTGTGCTACCTTGGACTTCACGTTTCGTTTGTTGTTTTGTTGTGTGTTTATTCGTTAAATAAACATGTTGGCATATCACGCTGCGCCTTGGTCCGTCCCGTCGATAAACGAACGTGACACCAGAAATGCCACCAGGGGTCTTTTCACAGTCCCCAGGTCCAGAACAGATTCAAGGAAATGTACAGTATAACCCATGAATGATTGGAATTCTCTTCCATCTTATATAGTGCAAGTGAACAGCAAACCTGGTTTAAAAAAACTAATAAAGCAACACCTCACGGCACAATGCCTCTGCCCCATGTGACCTACTTGTTGTGTGTATGTACTGACATGTATGTGTAACTGATAGATGCGCACACACACACACACACACACACACACACACACACACACACACACACACACACACACACACTGCATATACGTAAAGTGTAAATATTTTGTCTGTAATGTCTTTTTCGTTATGTGTCGGACCCCAGTAAGACTAGCTGTCGCCATTTTCTTCGGCTAATGGGGATCCAAAAAAATCAAATCAAATCAAATCAAATGAGCGTCTAATTCTGACCTGAGACTGTGAGAGCTGGTAGTGTAGTGTAGTGCACCTGCATTCACAGGAATAGACACACACTGGGAGTGCATAGTCATACGTGCACACACACACACACACATGCACGCACGCACACACACACCCACGTTGGTTTTACTATCCAAGTCGGGACCCAAACATTTATTCCCATTCAAAATCCTATTTTCCCTAACCCCTAACCCTAAACCTAACCTTTAAACTAACCCTAACCTTAACCCTAACCTTAGCCCCAAACCCCTAACCCTAAAACCAACCCTAATCCTAACCCTAATTGTATCCCTAACCCTAATTGTAACCCTAAACCCTAAATATAAAAAAACATTTTTGTTATTTGGGGGACCAGTGAAATGGTTCCTTGTTTTACTATCTTTTGAGGACTTTTGGAGACCAAAGGGAGAGTAAAGTTAGAACACACAACACACCGTATGTCTAATTCTGTCTTGGCCCATCCCCTTCTCCTCTCCTTGCCTGGCACAAACCAACGTTGACCTCTCTTGTTCTGTTATCATTGTTACAAACACTGGGGTGGCCAACTCTGGTCCTGGAGAGCTGCAGTGTGCACAGGCTTTTGTTCCAACCCAGGTATAACAGACCTTATTCAAATAATTGTGGTCTACATTTAAGACCATGATTAGTTGAATGTTTAAAACTAAGTGTGTTAGTACCGGGCTTAGACAAAAGTGGACACATTTCTACGGACTGCAGCTCTCCAGGTCCTGAGTTAGCTACACCTGAGTTGTATTTATTAGGGCACATCGTAGCAAAACGTTTTAAAACATTGTGCAATGGAAAACACAATGTGCGTTTCTAATTGGATAAGTTCAGATAGTATCTCCCGTTCGGATCTGTTCTCATGCCTAGTGAATACGACCCCGGACAAACCCTTCTGGAACGAATTGCAAAAATCTCTGAAGCTGGAGACTCTTATCTCCCTCAATAACTTTAAGCATCAGTTGTCAGAGCACCTTACCGATCACTGCACCTGTACACAGCCCATCTGAAATTAGCCCACCCAACTACCTCATCCCTATATTGTTATTTATTTTGCTCTTTTGCACCCCAGTATCTCTATTTGCACATAATCTCTTGCACATCTAGCATTCCAGTGTTAATACTATTGTAATTATTCTGCACTATAGCCTATTTATTGCCTTACCTCCATAACTTGCTACATTTGCACACACTGTATATATATTTTCTGTTGTATTTCTGACTTTATGTTTTTTTTTTTACCCCATATGTAACTCTGTGTTGTTTTTATTGCACTACTTTGCTTTATCTTGGCCAGGTCGCAGTTGTAAATGAGAACCTGTTCTCAACTGGCTTACCTGGTTAAATAAAGGTGAAATAAAATAAAATAAATAAAAACCCCTTCTTTCTCTGAGTGTTAAGAATCTGTCTCTCCCCCGACCAGCAGATGGCGATGTTTACCATGGAATTTACATTTTGAGACCTGGTAGCTTACCATCAGTAACTGTTAGGATCGGGCTCAACAAAGTCAACAACCTGAGAGAAGAGAGAGGGAAAGGAAGAGAGAGGGAGGGGTGTAGAGGTGTTCTTTCTGTAGGGAGATGTGTTCTGGTACAGTAATTCATTGAGGCTAATGAGCGTCACCTTCCTTGCCTTTGAAAGCAGAGTCCTACAGCACAAAAATCTGTAGAGGGATCAGCACACTAAGTCCAAACTGCCAAACGTCAACATCAACACAATCCTACTGTACATTACTCAGACAGGACATGGAAAAGGTTTACACACGCATATTATCTGTTGAGGGCTGTTAGATGTGTTTTATGACTCTAGTCAACAACTGCAGAATAATGTCACACATATTCACATATTTGTTCTATTTAGTGTTGACTACAGTTGAAGACTGTGACTGTAGTTTGGTGTTGACACTATTGCGGGGGTAGTGTGTGTGAATTTGTGTGAGTGTGAGGTAGTGCAGACATACTTTTTTGTATCTTTGTGTAGCTGCGTGTGTTTTCATACATTTGTGTGTATGAATCAGTGCAGACCAAGGGATGCTTTTGAAGGTATACACTGTACTGCAGTTGTTTACACTTCTCAAGCTGCTGTAAACTGTATCAATGCTCACCTTGCAGAAATGTCTCCCGTCTTTTAACCCATTTTACTGGTGCAGACATTGGCGCTATATCCTTTAGAGAAGAGGACAAGTTATTTCTACTCTGTGAAAAAAAAGAAATAAACTTTCATAAGCTATTAAGGACCTAACCCTAACCCTAACCCTTGTTTCACAGACAGAGAGAACTATGGTCCACTATTTTTCTTTAACCTCTCTGTAATCTCATCTACAACTTCTTCACAAAATACATTAACATAAATGGATAAAACATACAGTAGATGGCTTTCTGTTTTGTCACGTTTAGATGTAAAAGATGTAGATAAAGCACCAACTGAAGCACAAAGGGAAAAAAGTTCAAGCACAAATCTCATAGTGAATTTAAATCAAATCAAATCAAATGTTATTTGTCATGCGCCGAATTCAACTGGTGTAGACTTTACCGTGAAATGCTTGCTTACGGTTCCTTTCCAACGATGCAGAGTATAAAAGTAATAATACAAAAATAAAAATAACATGGAAACACAAGAGGAGTAAATAAAAATACATTAGAATGGAGCTACATACAGGGAGCACCAGTACCAGATCAATGTGGAGCTACATACAGGGAGCATCAGTATCAGATCAATGTGGAGCTACATACAGGGAGCACCAGTACCAGAGCAATGTGGAGCTACATACAGGGAGCACCAGTACCAGAGCAATGTGGAGCTACATACAGGGAGCACCAATATCAGATCAATGTGGAGCTACATACAGGGAGCACCAGTACCAGATCAATGTGGAGCTACATACAGGGAGCACCAGTACCAGATCAATGTGGAGCTACATACAGGGAGCACCAGTACCAGATCAGTGTGGAGCTATATACAGGGAGCACCAGTACCAGATCAATGTGGAGCTACATACAGGGAGCACCAGTACCAGATCAATGTGGAGCTACATACAGGGAGCACCAGTACCAGATCAGTGTGGAGCTACATACAGGGAGCACCAGTACCAGATCAATGTGGAGCTACATACAGGGAGCACCAGTACCAGATCAATGTGGAGGTACATACAGGGAGCACCAGTACCAGATCAATGTGGAGCTACATACAGGGAGCACCAGTACCAGATCAATGTGGAGCTACATACAGGGAGCACCAGTACCAGATCAATGTGGAGCTACATACAGGGAGCACCAGTACCAGATCAGTGTGGAGCTACATACAGGGAGCACCAGTACCAGATCAATGTGGAGCTACATACAGGGAGCACCAGTACCAGATCAATGTGGAGCTACATACAGGGAGCACCAGTACCAGATCAATGTGGAGCTACATACAGGGAGCACCAGTACCAGATCAATGTGGAGCTACATACAGGGAGCACCAGTACCAGATCAATGTGGAGCTACATACAGGGAGCACCAGTACCAGATCAATGTGGAGCTACATACAGGGAGCAGCAGTACCAGATCAATGTGCAGAGGTATGAGGTATTTGAGGTAGATATTTTTGTGAAGGCAGGGTAAAGTGACTAGGCATCAGGATAGATAATAATAACAAGAGTAAAATAAAGAACAGAGTAGCAGCAGGAAATGATGAGTGTAAAAGTGTGTGAGTGTTTGTGTAGTGTCGGTATGCGTGTGTGTGTTATGTGTGTGTGTGTGTGTCATGTAGTGTATGTGAATGTGTGTGGGTTTTGTGTGGGAGTGTCAATGTAGTGTGTGTGAGTGAGTGTATCTGGTGTGTATATGTAGTCTAGTGAGTGTGCATTCGGTCAGTGCAAGATAGAGTCTACATTCTGCTTATCTATGGAAAATATCAGCCTAATAATGTAAACAACTACCGATCAATGGTTGTAACTATCCAAATCTAGTATCACATTAATGCATTTCAAGAATAGAGTATTTCTCTAAGCAATAATTACAAAATAAATACAATACAATAACAGTATAATTATGCATCAATATTTTTGTTTTCAATTAGGTTTTTAAGGCACAAATACTTGAGAATTAACTGTAAATTAATTCTAAATTAGATTTTAAATTAAATCAGCAAGTGATAATTTAAGTGTAGCTGTGGTAACTAAAAGGGGAATTATACTTGCAAATCATACCCACTGCAAAAGTGTCCTAACTACAAACAATACCAAAACATCCAGTGGCAATAACATAAAACATATAAAACTATTACAATAACACAAAACACAAAACTAAAGAAATACGAATAATATAATTTAATATGTAATTAAAAGAGGAAGGTAGCAGGTTTTGATTTGGAGTGTATCGTACCGTAGTTTGAGATGGGACATGATAATGCGTTATTTAACCACTGACAGCCATATGCAGACACTGTCCATCAGTCATATACGGTACCCTAACCTCTGATTTACTGACACATTATTGATCATTATAATATTTTCTTAATTGTTTGTAGGTCATTAGGAACACTTTTTTTCTTCTAAGAGTTCTCTTAAGACAAAACAAATGACATACAAAAACCAAGGCAAACTAATACAAATTAAGAAATGAAAAAATACTAACTAAATATCTATAAATCTATCTTATAAATCATCGATATCATATGGGTTCTGAACACTTAGAACATAAAAAAGACTGATTAATGTTTTTATAACCATTTAATTTAAATGATTTTTTACAAAGTTTCAATATGATAAGAACTGTACATATTGTTGTATGTTGTCAAATTCTGCATACAATAAAATATAAATGTCACCAATGTCAATTATTATGAAATTATATACATTAATGTAATGTTTTAATCCACCATGAATAAATTAATCTAATTAATTATAATATTTATGTGTAAAAATAACTTAATCAATAGATAGTTAAGTATTGATTCCAATAGATTGCTATTGTTCACATATCCTAAACTCAAATGGATAAACATTCCTGTCATTAAAAAAAGGCAACGCTGTAGATCCCCGATCCGAGCAGACCATAAGAGCCAATGTACCATTTAAGCATCATTCCATTACCTCTCCCTGATGAAATGAACACTTAATGAAAGATCTTTGTTGTCTATTTCATAAGGAGCAATAAAGAAATCAGATCAGTCATAGGATCAGATCAGATAAACAGTATATAAGGAGCTCTCCTAGCTCTGCCACACTTAGCACTCTTGCCAATCTAATCCACTCTCACTTCTTCTCTCTCCCAGGTACCTCAGCTCTGTCCTTTCATTCAATTCTGTTTACTGTCTGGACAATTATTCTCAATTTTAAACTGGGTGGTTCGAGCCCTAAATTCTGATTGGCTGACAGTCGTGATATATCAGACTGTATAATATTGGTATGAGAAAACATTTATTTTTACTGCTCTAATTACGTTGGTAACCAGTTTATAATATCAATAACTCTGCGTTGCGTCGTGCATAAGAACAGTCCTTAGCCGTGGTATATTAGCCATATACCACACCCCCCCCAGGCCTTATTGCTTAATTATAGCACTTAGAGGGGGGAGTAGAGGGGTCCACGAGGGGCCTGGGGTGAGAAGGGGAAAGAGGGGGAGAGAGGGGTGGAGAAGCACTCATCTTGCAGGCAGTGGCTCATGCCTGTTCACCTCGCTATCATCCAGAAGGCGAGGTCAGTACAGGTGCGTCAAAGCTGGGACCGAGAGAATGAAAAACAGGTTCTATCTCAAGGCCATCAGACTGTTAAATAGCCATCACTAGCACATTAGAGGCTGCTGCTGCCTATTGAAATCATTGGCCACTTTAAGAAATGGAACACTAGTCACTTTAATAATGTTTACATATATTGCACTACTCATCTCATATGTATATACTGTATTCTGTTCTATAATATTCTACTGTATCTTAGTCCATGACGCTCTGTCATTGCTTGTCCATATATGTATAGACTCTTAAATTCCAATCCTTACTAGATTTATGTGTATTGGGTATATGTTGTGATTTTGTTAGATATTACTTGTTAGATATTACTGCACTGTCGGAGCTAGAAGCACAAGCATTTCGCTACACCCGCAATAACATCTGCTAAACACGTGTATGTGACAAATAGAATTTGATTTGATTTGATTTGAAACCACTGTGAGAGACGAAGAGAGAGAGAAAGAGAGATGGAGAAAGAGAGAGAGAGAAAGAGAGAGAGAAAAGAGGGAGATGATTATGCGGCGCTCATTTACCTGGTCCTGATTTAATTAGAGGAGCCCTTAAATATGATGAATCACTGGCCCTGTCTTCACTTAATGCTTTTACCACATCCCAATAAAGACACGTAATCAGGTGAGATGGAGGTCCAGACCTGCATATACACAGAGAAAAAGAGAAAGAGAGAGAGAGAGAGAGAAAAAGAGATAGAGAGAGAGAGAGAGAGAGAGAAAGAGAGAGAGAGAGAGAGAGCCTGCTGCCAGCTGCACTCCCCCCCCCACCCCCCCCCCCCCCCCCTCTCGCTCCCCCCTCCTCTGCTTTATTAGCCTAGCCACTCGGCTAGTGACTCCGACGCACCGCCAGGTGGATCATTTCCCGGCTTTACCTCCGTAATTATGAAATAATCAGTTCAGAGCCTGGCCCCTCCATCAGGAGAGAGAAGAGGGGAGGGAGGGGAAAAAATAGCCAGAAGCTACTTTCTCCACCCCCCCCACCTCCCACCATCCACCTCTCCCTCTATCCAACCACCCTCCCTTCTTCTCACTTGATTCCTGGACCTCCCCAGCACAGGACCCTCTCCTGCTTGTCACCAACAGAGCCCTTTGACAAATCACGTGAAGGGCAGACTAACTTTGTAGGACAAGTCAAACTTAAACATATGGCTCCGGTCCCTTAGGTGCTCTCCTGTACTCAGCCTGTTTCTTTTTTCTTTTATTGAGTTCCCAATAAATTGGGATGCTAGTCTTCCTTTGGTGTGACACATAACGAAAAAGAAATCACAGACAAAAATACTTTACATTTACATTTACATTTTCGTCATTTAGCAGACACTCTTATCCAGAGCGACTTACAAATTGGTGCATTCACCTTATGATAGCCAGTGGGACAACCACTTTACAATATATCTATTTATTTATTTTTGGGGGGGGGGGGGGGGGGGGGGGGGGGGGGGGGGGTAGAAGGATTACTTTTATCCTATCCCAGGTATTCCTTAAAGAGGTGGGGTTTCAAGTGTCTCCGGAAGGTGGTAAGTGACTCCGCTGTCCTGGCGTCGTGGGGGAGCTTGTTCCACCATTGGGGTGCCAGAGCAGCGAACAGTTTTGACAGGGCTGAGCTTTACAATTAACATACATTTAAAAACATTAACATAGAAATTACAACTAGGTCAGATAGGGGAGAGGCGTGTGTTGTGAGATGTTTTTATTTTATTTTATAAAAGCTGTTTGCTTGAGTACTTTGAGATGGAAAGGAGTTCCATGTGATCATGGCTCGAAATATAATACTGTGCGTTGCCTTGAATTTGTTCTGGATTTGGGGACTGTGAAGAGACCCCTGGTGGCATGTCTGGTGGGGTAAGTATGTCTGTCAGAGCTATATGTACAGTAAGTTGATTATATAGACAATTTGGACATTTCAACACAATAATATTTCTCACAAAAACAAGAATTGATGCAGTTCATCTCTAGTCGACCCTCAACCAGGAAAGACTGGCATGCATGTTGATGATGTTAGTTCTGTACACTACCGTTCAAAAGTTTGGGGTCACTTAGAAATGTCCTTGTTTTCGAAAGAAAAGTTATTAAAATCACATCAAATTGATCAGAAATACAGTGTAGACATTGTTAATGTTATAAATGGCTATTGTAGCTGGAAACGGCTGATTTTTTTAATGGAATATCTACATAGGCGTACAGAGGCCCATTATCAGCAACCATCAGTCCTGTGTTCCAATGGCACGTTGTGTTTGCTAATCCAAGTTTATCATTTTAAAAGGCTAATTGATCATTAGAAAACCCTTTTGCAATTATGTTAGCACAGCTGAAAACTGTTGTGCTGATTAAAGAAGCAATAAAACGTTTCTTGGCAGTTTTTCACATGGAATAGCCTTAATTTCTCAGAACAAGAATAGACTGATGAGTTTCGAGAAGAAAGTTATTTGTTTCTGGCCATTTTGAACCCGTAATCGAACCCACAATTGCTGATGCTCCAGATAGGCCTGTTTTATTGCTTCTTTAATCAGCACAACAGTTTTCAGCTGTGCTAACATAATTGCAAAAGGGTTTTCTAATGATCAATTAGCCTTTTAAAATGATAAACTTGGATTAGCAAACACAACGTGTCATTGGAACACAGGACTGATGGTTGCTGATAATGGGCTTCTGTACGCCTATGTAGATATTCCATTAAAAATCTGCCGTTTCCAGCTACAATAGCCATTTACAACATTAACAATGTATACACTGTATTTCTGTTATTTTAATGGACAAAAAATTGCTTTTCTTTCGAAAACAAGAACATTTCTAAGTGACCCCAAACTTTTGAACGGTAGTGTTTGTGCAGTTAAGGGCAAGGCGTCCTTCTCTGTTTTGACCCAGCTTTGCTAGGTCTTTCTTTGCTTCACTTGTTCAGGTCACCCAGAAAATATACCTCTCTGTTAACATCCCAGACACTATCAAGAATTTCACACACAATATCTAGATACTGAATGTTAGCACTTGGTAGCCTATAGCAACATCCTAAAAGAATAGGCTTAGATGAGGCAGGTGAATCTGCAACCACAACACTTCAATAACACTTGACATGAGATCTTCTCTAATTATTACAGGGATATGGCTCTGAATATATACAGCAACAACTTCCCCATAGGCATTCCTGCCTCTTCTGTAGATGCTATATCCTTGTATTGGTACTGCTGTTATCATCAACGGAATTATCTAAGTGAGTTTCAGAAATGGCCAATATATTAATGTTATCTGATGTTAGCAAGTTATTGATTTCATTAACCTTATTTCTAAGGCTACATATATTTGTATGGGCTATTTTTAGCCCTTTCTTGGGTAGCTTATCAGAGATAGACATTATATGGAAAAGATCAAACAAAGCAAGAGAAAAATAAATTTTTCAGCACTCCAACAACCAGTTGGAGTGTGTGTGCTACGAACTCACAGGCTTGGCTCTCTCATCCCTTCCAGACTTTTGGGAGGGAGGGTGGACAATGACCCTGTCATAGCAGATGTAAGCAATGTCCCTATGCGCTCTGGCAGCTTTCATGGCTGGGATAAGTTATTTCCTCTTCTGGTGCACAGCTTCAGGATAGTCCTCGTTGAGGAAGATGTATGTTCCTCTTAAGTTCTTAGCTCTGTCTAGAACAGCTACCTTGTCATTGAACCTCAGGAACTTGACCACTATCGGCCTGGGCCTGTCACCTGGGCCAGTGTTGGGTTTTCCAGTCCAGTGGGCACGTCCACCTCAATCTTCCTGTGGTCCATCAATCAGTTTCTCAGTGATAATTTCCTTTACTTTGTCCTCAAACTCCATCCACGTCTCGTGGAGATTCTGCAATTCCATCCACAACAATGTTGTTCACATACAGAACTGATGTCCTCTCTCAATGACTTACACATTGCTGTCATCTTGCCGTTCTCCTGTTTAAACTCATCGAGCTGACCCTGGGAGAACTGTAAACTGTTCTACAGGTCCTGGACCTCTCTGGTCAGATCATCCATTCTTTTATTAGTTGACTCCACCAGTATTTGGACACAACACACAGCTATTTTCTTGTTGTTGTAACAACTGCTTGTAGAACTGTTTTTGTTCGTTTAAAAGATCCTTCACCTGTGATAGACACCACTGTCTTCAATGGTACTCCCACCGGCTTTGGTCATTGTCATGGTAGCAACTTATAGGCTAATGCTGGTACTCACAGTGCTGATGGAATCAGCAACAAACAGCAGGGATTTAATTAGCCACAAGCCCGGGACTATCCGTGGTCTCAGCCACAAGGCCTAACCCAGTCGCGGGCTGTGTTCAAACTGTCCAGGAAACCATTCTAGATTGATAGCTAGCAGCTAGGCTAGCTTCTTTGCCAAGCAGCAGCTCTTTAGACTTTAGGGTTTGGCAGTATCCCAGGACAGATAGTAGCGGTCCCAGTAACTGAGGCTAACCGTGTTGTGGGATCCAAATTAAACAGGTAGGCTAGTATTTTTATTTATTTGTACAAAAAAGCCTATAATCTGGAGGCCTGGTGCTGCTTAACACACATGCGCGGGTGCACACACCGACACACACACACAGACACACACACACACACAGACACACACACACACACACACACACACACACACACACACACACACAGAGACACTTCTATTTAACATAAGTAAAGTTGACCCGACCAGCTCCTCACAGCTCAGCTAATGAAGACAAATTGAAATATGGCTGTTTGTCTCACCGTATACTACACATCAATTAAGGGCCCCATTTAGTGCCAATTAGCCACGAAACTTCAATTTGTGTCACGTTATTTCCGCTTTTGAAATGTTCTGCTCCCAAATATCGCTCGGTTCAGGAGAGGTAATCAGCAGACATCTGTCTGCCAGTGGCTGGCTGGCTGCTAACACACATTAAATACCTCACATTTTGAGAACAGCACACACATTATAGAACAACACACACATTTGAGCAAAACACACATTCTAGAACAACAAACACATTCTAGAACAACATACACATTTTAAAACAACATACACATTTTACAAGTTCAAAAGAAAGAGAGATACAGAGACACAGAGAGACAGAGAGAGAGAGAGAGAGAAGAGAGAGAGAGAGAGAGAGAGAGAGAGAGAGAGAGAGGAGAGAGAGAGAGAGAGAGAGAGAGAGAGAGAGAGAGACAGAGAGAGAGAGAAAGAGAGAAAGAGAGATAGAGAGATAGAGAGATAGAGAGATAGAGAGATAGAGAGATAGAGAGATAGAGAGAGAGAGAGAGAGAGAGAGAGAGAGAGAGAGAGAGAGAGAGAGAGAGAGAGAAAGAGAAAGAGAGAAAGAGAGAGAGAGAAAGAGCGAGAGAGAGAGATATAGCGAGAGAGAGAGAGATAGAGAGAGAGAGAGAGAGAGAGAGAGAGAGAGAGAGAGAGAGAGAGAGAGAGAGAAAGAGAAAGAGAAAGAGAAAGAGAAAGAAAGAGAGAGAAAGAGCGAGAGAGAGAGAGAGAGCGAGAGAGAGAAAGAGAGAGAGAGAGAGAGAGAGAGAGATAGAGAGAGAGAGAGACTGTCTAGCTGTCTGTAGTAAATTGATCTCACATTACTACATTTCCTAATATTATCCTATGTGTATTAATGCCTTTTCCCCCGATACCTAAGGTCATCACAACGTACATTCCAGTTGACAGCTGTGAAATATCGGGATATAACGCTGGAATACATTTCCCCCGGAATGACAGATATTATTTCGGAGCACAGTCCTCGGAGCTAGAAGGATTTAATTCAGAAAAATGCTGTTACATCCAGGCCGGACAGACACACATTGCTGGAGCTCTGCTCCATTTAGGGAGACAAAAGGGAAAGCTTGACGTTCCCACAATGGGAGCTAGGAAACAGGCTGGGATAGAGATTAAAACAAGCATGCTAATGCCGGAGACAGGAGAGAGGAGAGAGGAGAGAAGAGAGAGGAGAGAAGAGAGAGAAGAGAAGAGGGGGAGAGAGTGGTAAGACAAAAATAATGGTGTTCCAAAAAAGGTCCAGTTGCCAGGACCACAAATACAAATTCCATCTAGACACCGTTGTCCTAGAGCACACAAAAAACTATACATACCTCGGCCTAAACATCAGCGCCACAGGTAACTTCCACAAAGCTGTGAACGATCTGAGAGACAAGGCAAGAAGGGCTTTCTATGCCATCAAAAGGAACATACAATTTGACATGCCAATTAGGATCTGGCTAAAAATACTTGAATCAGTTATAGAACCCATTGCCCTTTATGGTTCTGAGGTCTGGGGTCCGCTCACCAACCAAGAATTCACAAAATGGGACAAACACCAAATTGAGACTCTGCATGCAGAATTCTGCAAAAACATCCTCCGTGTACAACGTAAAACACCAAATAATGCATGCAGAGCAGAATTAGGCCAATACCCGCTAATTATCAAAATCCAGAAAAGAGCCGTTAAATTCTATAACCACTTAAAAGGAAGTGATTCCCAAACCTTCCATAACAAAGCCATCACCTACAGAGAGATGAACTTGGAGAAGAGTCCCCTAAGTAAGCTTGTCCTGGGCCTCTGTTCACAAACACAAACAGACCCCACACAGCCCCAGGACAACAACAACAACAACAACAACAACACAATTAGACCCAACCAAATCATGAGAAAACAAAAAGAGAATTACTTGACACATTGGAAAGAACAAACAAAAAAACAGAGCAAACTAGAATGCTATTTGGCCCTAAACAGAGAGTACACAGTGGCAGAATACCTGACCACTGTGACTGACCCAAACTTAAGGAAAGCTTTGACTATGTACAGACTCAGTGAGCATAGCCTTGCTATTGAGAAAGGCCGCCGTAGGCAGACCTGGCTCTCAAGAGAAGACAGGCTATGTGCACACTGCCCACAAAATGAGGTGGAAACTGAGCTGCACTTCCTAACCTCCTGCCAAATGTATGACCATATTAGAGACACATATTTCCCTCAGATTACACAGACCCACAAAGAATTCGAAAACAAACCCAATTTTGATAAACTCCCTTATCTACTAGGTGAAAAACCACAGTGTGCCATCACAGCTGCAAGATTTGTGACCTGTTGCCACAAGAAAAGGGCAACCAGTGAAGAACAAACACCATTGTAAATACAACCCATATTTATGTTTATTTATTTTCCCATTTGTACTTTAACTATTTGCACATTGTTACAACACTGTATATATACATAATATGACATTTGAAATGTCTTTATTCTTTTGAAACTTCTGAGTGTAATGTTTACTGTTAATATTTATTGTTTATTTAACTTTTGTTTACTATTTACTTCACTTGCTTTGGCAATGTTAACACACGTTTCCCATGCCAATAAAGCCCTTAAATTGAAATTGAATTGAGTGGTGTGAGTGAGGTATTGTAGTGTGTGGCAGCGGTGCAGACAAGCTTTAAACTACCCAGGGTTTAGGAGTTACACCTTATCTGGCCTGTCAAAGAGAAGGGAGAGAGAGGGGAAGAGAGAGATGGGGGAGAGAAGGAGGGAAAGAGAGAAAGAGAAAGAAGGGGTTGGGGTGTCTGTTTGGGCAGTTGAGGTTTCTAGGCGGGAGCGTTAGTACATTGGGACAGTGGTTACCAGTTGGGTGGGGGTGTCTATATGAGCAAGCTACTCCCAATAGGCACCGAGACCCACCCTGAGGACAACAACACACTTTAGTTTCCTTCTTCACTTTGAAAGAAGGACAGAATAAGTTAGTGTAAGTAACAGACGGGGTGAGTAGAGAGAGAGAGAGAGCGAGAGAGAGAGCGAGAGAGCTGAAAGAGGTTCAGCAAGAGAGAGATGGACTCAAGAGAGAGCTGGCTGATCTAACAAAGGAGGTGAGAGAGCTCCAAAAAGACAGGCAGAGCAGTAATAACGAGCTGACCACACTAAGAGAGGAGCTGCAGGAGAGAATGAGAACAGAGGACAGGCTGCAGGAACTTTATGACCTGCCCTCACACAGCAGAGGAGCCCACCTCAACCAGCCATGCCTTCCCAGCCCTGCCTGCTGCACGCCTCCCCCCAGCCCATAGAACAGCCTCCCACTGACAACGGCACTGACCTGCCACACCCCAGCTCCAACACCCACCAGGCCCCACTCTACCCCCTCCAGTCCAGAAGAAACACAGGCTGACGTCGTCCTGTTGATGGACTCAAATGGGAAGTTTGTTCAGGAGAATAAACTTTTCCCCTAGACACAAAACGAGAAAGGTGTGGTGCCCAACAACACAGAGTGACATGGAGCTGCTTGATAAGGCCCAGCTCGGGTTGCCAAGCCACATGATCATACACACCGGAAGCAACGACCTGCGTGCTCAGCAGGAGAGGGTGGCAACTTCACTACGGGGAGTGATTGAGAAGGCCTCCACAATCTTCCCCAACTCAAGGATCGTGGTGTCAACCCTTCTACAGAGGAAGGACTTCCAACCTGCCACAATCCAAAGAATAAACGCCAGCCTCTCCCGGGACTGTGCCCTGCAACCCAATGTACCCCTGGCCCACCATCCCACCCTCGATCTGGACTGTCTCTATGACCATGTTCACCTGTACAGGGAGACAGTCCCCATCCTTGCCAAGACTCTCAAGGACGTCGCTTTAAACTGCAGCCCGACCTCTCCACCCAGGAACAGCGGAGCAATCTCCACCCCACCGAGATCACCGAGACAACACCCCGGACCAGCGCCCTGGACCCCCCAGCCACGGCCACAGCACCACCAACCTCAATGCGCACCACAGCCAGCGCAGCACAGACCACCCCAGCCCAGCTTCAGACCCACCCAGACGAGGCCTACCACCCCCATCCCCCCCAACGCTGACCCACACTTGGAGGAGCCACAGCCCGGCAGGCAGAGCTATGCACAGGCTGTGAGAGGAGTAACTGGCCCAGCCCCCACCAATGAAATGAGTGACATTAAACACATGCTGAATCTACTATGCTCGCATGTGATAGGCCGAGGGTCATGGTAAGATGAGCACAAGAACTCCACCATCCTCACACTACATCCACCCAAGTGTCATGACACAAATTCTATCTTAAATGATAAACATAAAACATTAGCATAATAAGAGTTTACATTAATTGAAAAATCCTATTTTAATAGTTCTTGTTGGATTGTGAGTGTTTATCTCATTTTGAAGGTAAAGAAAAAACAGTTATGAAATCTTTTTACGTTGCTTGTTGGAATTTACAAGGATTGAAGTCCTCTGCTTTTGGGCTAAGGAGCAGATACCCAGACTTCCTGAAAGAAATTGATGATGTTGATATTGTAGTACTACAGGAAACATGGTGCAGAGGTGATGTTTCCACTGGCTGTCCACTAGGTTATAGGGAGATAATCGTACCATCCACCAAGTTAAAAGGAATCACACAGGGCATAGACTCAGGGGGAATGCTAATATGGTATAAATCTGAACTAACTCATTCAATCGAATTGATCAAAACCGGAGAATTCTTTATCTGGTTAGAAATCAACAAGGAGGCTATCTTAACAGATACAAACATATTCCTCTGTGCCACATACATTCCCCCCTCAGAGTCACCCTACTTCAATGAAGAGAGTTTCTCCATTCTAGAGGGGGAGATTAGTCACTTTCAGGCCCAAGGCAACGTGCTGGTCTGTGGAGACCTGAATGCTAGAACAGCAGAAGAACTAGACACTATTAACAGTCATGGGGACAAACACCTACCTGGAAGCAACAACCTTTCCCTCCCCACATACCCCCCCAGAAACAGCTATGAAAAAGTGAAAAACAAAAATTGAGTATAGCTCCTGAAGCTCTGTCGAACACTGGGTCTGTACATAGTCAATGGTACAGCAGTACTGTAGACTATTTTATCACGACCTCAACCCAGAGTCTCTCAGAGCCTTCACAGTCAGCCCACTAACACCTCTCTCAGACCACAGTAAAATCAAAGTGTATCTGAGAAGAACAGAACTCAACCATGAAGCATCACGACCCAATAAATTACATGGTACTAAACATGCTTATAGATGGAGTGCAAACAATACTGAAATCTTCCAAAAAGCAATTAGTAGCCAAAAAATCTATCCTGGACAACTTTTTAGCCTTAACATTCTCCTACAGCATTGAAGGTGTACATTTGGCAAATTAGCCTCCTTGGCTAATCTAAAGAAACATAAGAGCAAACCAAAAATAATAGATAATGAAAAATGGTTTGATAATGATTGCAAAAATCTAAGAAAGTAATTGAGAAATGTATCTAATCAAAAACACAGAGACCCGGACAACAAAAACATACGCCTTCAATATGGGGAAACACTGAAGCAATACAAACCCACCCTAAGAACAAAAAAGGAACAGCACATTAGAAATCAGCTGGGTGTCATGGAGGAATCTATAGAATCAAATCACTTCTGGGAGAATTTGAATAAATTAAACAAACCTCATCATGAGGAATTGGCTATCCAAAATAGGGATATGTGGAGAAATCACTTTGCAAACCTCTACAGCAATATAACAAAGAGCCCAGAACAAAAAGATATACAAGAAAAATTACAAATCCCTGAATCAGCAGTCAAAGACTATCAGAATCCTGTGGATACCCCAATTACAGAAGAAGAATTATTGGAAAAACTTTGCACTCCCAACCCAAAAAGGCCTGTGGTGCTGATGGTATTTTAAATGAAATGATCAAATATACAGACCACAAATTAAAATTGGCTACACTCAAACTCTTCAACATTATCCTCACTGCAGGTATTTTCCCTGATATTTGGAACCAAGGATTGATCACACCAATCTATAAAAATGGAGACAAATTTGACCCAAATAATTACAGAGGATTTTGCGTTAACAGCAACATGGGGAAAATTCTCTGCAGTATCATAAATAGCAGACTACATCATTTCCTTGATGAACACAACGTCCTGAGCAGAAGCCAGATTTTATTTTTTATTTTTTATTACCGTACAACAGACCACATTTACACCCTCCACACTCTATTTGACAAACAAGTAAACCAAAACAAAGGCAAAATCTACTTTTTTTTTGTAGACTTCAAAAAAGCATTTGATTCAATTTGGCACAAAGGACTTTTTTATAAACTAATAGAAAGTGGTATTGGAGGGAAAACATATGATGTTATTAAATCAATGTACACTAAAAACAAATGTGCGGTTAAAATATGCAAGAAGCAAACAGACTTCTTCTCTCAGGGACGTGGAGTGAAACAGTGCTGCTCAATAAGTCCAACACTATTTAACATCTACATTAATGAATTGGCAAAAACATTAGAAGAATCTGCAGCACCTGGTCTCACCCTACACAACACTGAAATCAAGTGTCTGATGTACGCAGATTACCTGGTGCTACTGTCTCCCACTAAGGAGTGGTTACAGCAGCATCTAGAACATCTGCACAGGTTCTGTCAGACCTGGGCTCTGACAGTTAACCTAAAAACCCTAATATAATGATATTCCAAAAAAGGTCAGGAAATCAGGATGACAAAAATAAATTATATTTGGACACAGTTCTATTAGAACACACCAAAAACGACACGTATCTAGGACTAAATATCACCAACACAGGTAGCTTTCACATGTCTGTGAATGAGCTGAGAGAAAAAGCAAGAAGAGCATTCTATACAATCAAAAGGAACATTAAAATCAAAATTCCAAGTAGAATCTGGCTCAAAATGTTCCAATCAGTTATAAAACCAATTGCTCTATATGGCAGCGAAGTACGGGGTCCGCTCTCTAATTATGAATTTACCAAATGGGACAAACATCCAATCGAAATACTGCACGCAGAGTTTTGCAAGACTGTATTGCAAGTGCAAAGAAAAACGCATGTAGAGCAGAATTGGGCCAATACCCCCTCCTTATTCTAATAGAAAAAAGAGCCATCAAATTTTACCACAGTCTAAAAACAAGTGACCCCAAAACATTCCATCACACAGCTCTACTATGTCAAGAGATGAAACAAGAGAAGAGTCCCCTCAGCCAGCTGGTTCTGAGGCTCAGTTCACTAAACCAAACCAACCCCATAGAGCCTCCAGACATCATAGAGCCCAATCCAAATCATCTCAAAGAAAAAAGAAAAATATATCACCTACTGGAAAGACACCACAAAAAATCAAAGTAAACTTCAATGCTATTTGGCTCTAAACAGACAGTACATGGTGGCAGACTATCTGATCACTGTGACTGATAGAAAACTGAGGAAAACACTGACTAGGTACAGACTCAGTGTTATGATGAGTCTCTCCGGTATCAAGTAATTCAGGATGCAAGAGAATAGTTAAACACTTAGATGGAGAGTTGATACATATATTTAATATACGGTACCGGGTTCAACATGACAAGCTGCACGTGAGTGGCCTATTGTCATTTGAACTCCCCACCAGATTCAACATAGCAAGATACACGTGGGTTGCATCTCACTATTCGAATGATAGGCATACAACATCTCTCAGTTTATATACTGCTTTGCAAGCTAATTCTATCCAACAGTTGCCAACCATTATTGGGTGTCACTCCCAACCACAATACTATCACCCTAGATGGTATCATCTTGTACCCTAGTCAGGACATTCCATCACATACTCATTCTAAAAGTAACATCAGTGGCCCCCCAGCCTTCTTTGGCACGCATACCTTCTGACACACACCAGTGACAGACATAAATGGAATGTCCTCATCCTCAAAATCCTATGTAACCCACATAATATCAAACACATTAACAAATCCTGTGTAAAATACTTCATATCACTCAGTGAGCACAGTCTGGCTATAGAGACCGGTCGTCACAGGCAAACCTGGCTGCCCAGAGAGGATTGGCTGTGCTCACTCTGCTCCAGGGGAGAGGTAGAGAGAGAGCTGCATTTCCTATTACACTGTGACAAATACTCAGACCTAAGATCATCTTTCTTTCCCAAAATGATCATTCAGTACAAAGAATTTGAAACGATAAAATATGAAGAAAAAATCTAATATTTATTGGGTGAAATGCCTAAATGTTAATATTGTTGTTGTAATTGCTATTAATGGTAATCCCATTTCCACTACTACTATTATTATTGCTGTTGGTCCCACCATTTTTGTTATATGTATACTTTTTGACAATGTAAGTAATTTTACTTGCCATGTCAATAAAGTCTATTGAATTGAATTAAATTGAGAGAGAGAGAGAGAGAGAGAGAGAGAGAGAGAGAGAGAGAGAGAGAGAGAGAGAGAGAGAGAGAGACAGAGAGAGAGAGAGAGAGAGAGAGAGAGAGAGAGAGAGAGAGAGCGAGAGAGAGAGCGAGAGAGAAAGAAGAGAGAGAGAGAGAGAGAGAGAGAGAGAGAGAGAGAGAGAGAGAGAGAGAGAGAGGGAGAGAGAGAGAGAGAGTGCAGAATAGTTTAGAGGTAGTCTCAGGGGGTGCAACCTGGGGGCAGGTGTGCCTGTGGGGGACAGGTGTCAGGCAGGTGTGTGTGTGTCAGTGACTAATGGGGCTATCAGCCAACCGCCGCGATCCATCATGCGCATTCCTGGCCGAACGCAGGCCGGCCCAACCAGCCAGGACACACACACACACAGCGCAGGGCAAGATGCTAAGAGCAGCAACACAACATAGTCTACTGAAAACAGCTGCTACCAACCACAATCAATCTCCTCCCATTTACCAATGTTTATGTTGCTACGTGTAACCCCACCCTAAGACCCGTGTGTTATAGAGAAATATTTTTTAAATGGTTGAACTTTTCATATTCAGTGTAATCCAAAAGTAGTTATTTTTCTGTCGTTTTTTTGTTTTTGGAAATCACAAGCAAATTTTTGCACACACACACCCACATATTTAGCAAATTATATAGGAGAGCCCCGACAGTTTTAGCAACAGGGAACCTAAGTTGATTTGTGCTAAGCAGCCACTGCTGTTCCCTTTATGTACACACTCCAAGTTTTAAAGCAGAGCTGAAACTCTTCATTAAAAGCAAAGCACAAACACACACACCCATATCTCTCCATCTCTCCATCTCCCTCCATCTCTCCATCTCTCCATCGCTTTCCATCTCTCTCCATCTCTCTCCATCTCTCCATCTCTCTCCATCTCCCACCATCTCTCCATCGCTCCATCTCTCTCCATCTCTCCATCTCTCTCCATCTCTCCATCTCTCTCCATCTCTCCATCTCTCTCCATCTCTCTCCATCTCTCCATCTCTCCATCTCCCTCCATCTCTCCATCTCTCCGTCTCTCCATCCCTCCATCTCTCCATCTCTCTCCATCTCTCCATCCCTCCATCTCTCCATCTCTCCCATCTCTCCATCTCTCCATCCCTCCATCTCTCCATCTCTCTCCATCTCTCCATCTCTCTCTCTCCATCTCTCTACATCTCTCCATCTCTCCATCTCTCCATCTCCCCCCATCTCTCCATCTCTCCATCTCTCTCCATCTCTCTCCATCTCTCTCCATCTCTCTCCATCTCTCTCCATCTCTACATCTCTCCATCTCCCTCCATCTCTCCATCTCTCCATCTCTCCATCTCCCTCCATCTCTCCATCTCTCCATCGCTTTCCATCTCTCTCCATCTCTCTCCATCTCTCCATCTCTCTCCATCTCCCACCATCTCTCCATCGCTCCATCTCTCTCCATCTCTCCATCTCTCTCCATCTCTCCATCTCTCTCCATCTCTCTCCATCTCTCCATCTCTCCATCTCCCTCCATCTCTCCATCTCTCCGTCTCTCCATCCCTCCATCTCTCCATCTCTCTCCATCTCTCCATCCCTCCATCTCTCCATCTCTCCCATCTCTCCATCTCTCCATCCCTCCATCTCTCCATCTCTCTCCATCTCTCCATCTCTCTCTCTCCATCTCTCTACATCTCTCCATCTCTCCATCTCTCCATCTCCCTCCATCTCTCCATCTCTCCATCTCTCTCCATCTCTCTCCATCTCTCTCCATCTCTCCATCTCTCTCCATCTCTACATCTCTCCATCTCCCTCCATCTCTCCATCTCTCCATCTCTCTCCATCTCTCCATCTCTCTCCATCTCTCCATCTCCCTCCATCTCTCCATCTCCCTCCATCTCTCCATCTCTCAATCTCTCTCCATCTCTCTCCATCTCTCTCCATCTCTCCATCTCTCTCCATCTCTCTTCATCTCTCCATCTCTCTCCATCTCTCCATCTCCCTCCATCTCTCCATCTCTCCATCTCTCTCCATCTCTCCATTTCTCCCTCCATCTCTCCATCTCTCCATCTCTCCATCTCCCTCCATCTCTCCATCTCTCCATCTCTCTCCATCTCTACATTTCTCCCTCCATATCTCCATCTCTCCATCTCTCTCCATCTCTCCATATCTCTCCATCTCTCCATCTCCCTCGATCTCTCCATCTCTCCATCTCTCCCTCTCTCCATCTCTCCCCATCTCTCCCCATCTCTTCATCTCTCTATCCCTCCATCTCTCCATCTCTCCATCTCTCTCCATCTCTCCATCTCCCTCCATCTCTCCATCTCCCTCCATCTCTCCATCTCTCTCCATCTCTCTCCATCTCTCCATCTCTCTCCATCTCTCTTCATCTCTCCATCTCTCTCCATCTCCCTCCATCTCTCCATCTCTCCATCTCTCCATCTCTCCATCTCTCCATCTCTCGCCATCTCTCCATTTCTCCCTCCATCTCTCCATCTCTCCTTCTCTCTCCATCTCTCTCCATCTCTCTCCATCTCTCTCCATCTCTCTCCATCTCTCCATCTCTCTCCATCTCTCTTCATCTCTCCATCTCTCTCCATCTCTCTTCATCTCTCCATCTTTCTCCACCTCTCCATCTCTCCACCTCTCTCCATATCTCCATCTCCCTCCATCTCTCCATCTCTCCATCTCTCCATCTCTCTCCATCTCTCTCCATCTCTCTCCATCTCTCCATCTCTCTCATCTCTCCATCGCTCCATCTCTCTCCATCTCTCCATCTCCCTCCATCTCTCAATCTCCCCATCTCTCTCCATCTCTACATTTCTCCCTCCATCTCTCCATCTCTCCATCTCTCTCCATCTCTCTTCATCTCTCCATCTCTCCATCTCCCTCCATCTCTCCCTCTCTCCATCTCTCCCTCTCTCCATCTCTCCCCATCTCTCCATCTCTCCATCTCTCCATCTCTCTCCATCTCTCTATCTCTCCATCTCCCTCCATCTCTCCATCTCTCCGTCTCTCCATCCCTCCATCTCTCCATCTCTCCGTCTCTCCATCCCTCCATCTCTCCATCTCTCTCCATCTCTCCATCTCTCCATCTCTCTCCATCTCTCCATCTCCCTCCATCTCTCCATCTCTCCATATCTCTCTCCATCTCTCTCCATCTCTCCATCTCTCTCCATCTCTCCATCTCTCCATCTCTCTCCATCTCTCCATCTCTCCATCTCTCCATCTCTCTCCATCTCTAGATTTCTCCCTCCATCTCTCCATCTCTCTATCTCTCTCCATCTCTCTTCATCTCTCCAATTCTCCATCTCTCCATCTCTCCATCTCTCTCCATCTCTCAATCGCTCCATCTCTCTCCATCTCTCCATCTCTCCATCTCTCCATCTCTCTCCATCTCTAGATTTCTCCCTCCATCTCTCCATCTCTCTCCATCTCTCTTCATCTCTCCATCTCTCCATCTCTCCATCTCTCCATCTCTCTCCATCTCTAGATTTCTCCCTCCATCTCTCCATATCTCTATCTCTCTCCATCTCTCTTCATCTCTCCATCTCTCCATCTCTCCATCTCTCCAGCTGTCTCCACATGTAGCTGAGAGGCTTTGAGACCAAACTGCAGCCAGTCATTTTCTAAATGGGTATTAAAATTAACAAAACAATAAAAGGTTATTAATGGAAAATAGTGAAAAGAGATCCTATCAATCATAGATGACTCCTTTATTTTATTTTATTTTTTATTAGATATTGCAGTTAATGGCATGAGGGGGGAGTTTGGAACCATTTAATTGCCCTGGTTTAATGGGTCAACAGCTTTTTAAAGTTGTAGATTTAAAAAATGTAATTTATAGAATAATACAAGACCAGATGCCCCGGAGTCCTCGGCCATTCAGAAACATCGCTTCCCCTTTCAAAGGAATGGATGGTAGTATTGTGTGAGCTGATAGAAAGTAGTTGTTTGTCCAGTAAATGAGATATAACCCACACATACTCTATATGCACAGAGGGACACCCACCTACCCACAAACACACACACACACACACACACACACACACACACACACACACACACACACACACACACACACACACACACACACACACACACACACACACACACACACACACACTTAGCAGTTCCATAACACTCCTGAATTATACTACTATAATTCTACTATTGTTCAATAAGACCTGATGCTGTCTGAAACTCTATTGAACTTTTTGGCAAAATCGTCCCTTAATACATAACTTCTCCCTATCGCTTAAAACAGAACGTGTTTTTCTGTCAGATATCCGGGGCTGAGTTGTCTGGGAATGCACAGGGTAGCAGTGATGGTTCACCAGACAAGGTGTGTGTGTGTGTGTTTGATGGAAGCAGGGGACCTAACCAGGCAGTGTGTGTGGGGGAGTTATTTCTAAAACAGGCCGCAGTGAGAAGTGGAGTAGCGTAGCGTAGCGTAGCGTGGTTCCTGGTCCGCAGCGCTCCACTTTCCCTTTACACCTCCCTGTAATTAGGCCACGATTTGAACTAGCTCCTCCCTGAGTGGGGTCACCAGGTCATCAAACTATTATAAATTGAGTGAGGTGTGTGTTTTTTATGTGTGTGTGCGTGCATGCGTGGGTGTGTGTGTGTGTGTGGGGGGGGGGGGGTGATAGAGAGGTGAGGTGGCTTTTGATTGGCTAAGAGTGGGTCGTTAAATATAGTTTAGCAGAATTAGAGGCTACTTTAATTAATGTGGACTGATTTCTCTGTTTGGGGTAAGAACAGAGACAGGTGTGAATCTGTCACTCTTCTCCTCTGCTTTGAGTTCCACGCCAAGCGTTATACTATCTGTCGGTGTGAGAACGGTCACTATATGAAACAAAACAGAAAGAAAATGGACGCTGAGGTTCTGTGTGTACTCGCTTTTCTCTCCCTTCCGGTTCTTCTTTTTTAGTAACATCCCCACTTCTCTCTCTGCCTCCCGCTCCACAGAAAGAATAAAAAAAACAGAACACAACAAAAACAGAGAGCCTGTAAAAGAACTTGGACAGCCCAGTCAGTCAGGAAGATCTGCCACATTGGATACCGGCAGACTGTGACACCGCCAGACTCCCACACAAACTACGACTTTGACCTGCCCTTCAGAGGGGTGGCCTCCAATACCTCTGGAGCTGCTGGAGAGAGGGAGAGGGGGATGGAGAGGGGGAGGGAGAGAGGGAGGGAGAGAAATTAAGAATGAAATAAAGTAAAGAAGGAAGGAAAGAAAGAAAGAAAGAAAGAAGCACTGAGAGGGGGAGAGGGGAAGAGAGATAAACAGAGAAAAGAGACATTATTATTGTTATATTTTTTAGGGGGTAGATCAGCTTTAATATTGCAGATAGATTGTAACTTCCATCAATGTAATTGTCTGCATCACTTCCAATCCCCCATATGTTTTTTTGTTTTTTATTCTCGCATATATATATATATATATATATATATATATATATTTCCCTTTATCACTTTCCAACCCCACCATCCCCTCCCTAATTGGAGTAAACTAGTGAACAACAATGTTTAGGCCTCTACCTCATGCTTATACATACTATATACATTTTATGGACACAGTCACTAATTATATTTTGTTTGTTTTTACTCCTGAACTTCCTCTGATCATTTTCATGAAGTCCATCTGGTATGCTTCTGTCACGTTCGTTTAAGGACGGGTCAGACCAAGGCGCAGCGTGAAAGGCATACATGTTTATTTCACCGATAAACACACGAACAAACCAACAAACCGTGAAGTCCTAAGGCTAAACACAATACAAGCCTCCAACACGGAACAAGATCCCACAACAACTAATAATAACAAACAGGCTACTTAAGTATGATCCCCAATCAGAGACAACGAGCGACAGCTGCCTCTGATTGGGAATCACACCCGGCCAAACATAGAAGTAGAACAACTAGAACTAAACATAGAATATACAACATAGATTTCCACACCCTGACTTAACATACAAGAGTCCCATAAGTCAGGGTGTGACATTACCACCCCCCAAAGGTGCGGACTCCGACCGCACAAACCTGACATAACAGTGTAGGGTCCGGGTGGGCATTCTGCCTCGGAGGCGGATCCGGCTCCGGGCGTGACGACCACATTCTCTCAGCCTCCCTGTTGCGCCCCTGGTCTGGTCTGGACCTCGGCGCGCTGCTTCCCCTCTACTTCCTCCCACGATGCACCAAGCCCTGTCTGGGCCCTGGTGTGGGAGACCCCGAACCTGGAGAGGGGCTGACGTCTGGGTCTGGACTGGAGCCGCTGACCGGAGCTGGACTGGGCACCGGTGGAGCGGACTGGCTCCGGAGCGGAGCTGCTGACCGGAGCTGGACTGTGCACCGGTGGAGCAGACTGCTCTGGCTCCGAAGTGGAGCAGCTGACCGGAGCTGGACTTGACCCCGGTGGAGCGGACTACTCTGGTTCCGGAGTGGAGCTGCTGACCGGAGCTGGACTGGGCACCGGTGGAGCAGACTGCTTTGGCTCCGGAGTGGAGCTGCTGACCGGAGCTGGACTGGGCACCGGTGGAGCGGACTGCTCTGGCTCCGGAATGGAGCTGCTGACCGGAGCTGGACTGGACCCCGGTGGAGCGGACTGCTCTGGTTCCGGAGTGGAGCTGCTGACCGGAGCTGGACTGGGCACCGGTGGAGCAGACTGCTCTGGCTCCGAAGTGGAGCAGCTGACCGGAGCTGGACTTGACCCCGGTGGAGCGGAATACTCAGGTTCCGGAGTGGAGCTGCTGACCGGAGCTGGACTGGGCACCGGTGGAGCAGACTGCTCTGGCTCCGGAGTGGAGCAGCTGACCGGTGCCGGACCAGGCACCGGTGGAACGGGCACGGGCCGTGCCGAACTGGACACACGCACCACTGGTCTGGTGCGAGGAGCAGGCACGGGCCGGACCGGACTAGGAACACGCACCACTGGTCTGGTGCGAGGAGCAGGAACGGGCCGGGCCGGACCAGGAACACGCACCACTGGCTTGGTGTGAGGAGAAGGAATAGGGCGGGCCGGACTGGCGACACGCACCACTGGCTTGGTGCGGGGAGCAGGCACGGGCCGTCCCGGACTGGGAACACGCACCACTGGCTTGGTGCGAGGAGCCGGAACGGGCCGGGCCGGACTGGGAACACGCACCACTGGTCTGGTGTGCGGAGCAGGAACGGGCCGGGCCGGACTGGGGACACACACCACTGGCTTGGTGCAGGGAGTAGGTACGGGTCGTACCGGGCTGGCGACACGCACCACTGGCTTGGTGCGAGGAAGAGGAACGGGCCGTACCGGACTGGGAACACGCACCACTGGTCTGGTGCGAGGAGCAGGAACGGGCCGGACTGGCGACACGCACCACTGGCCTGGTACGAGGAGCAGGAACGGGCCGGGCCGGACTGGCGACACGCACCACTGGCTTGGTGCGGGGAGCAGGCACGGGCCGTACCGGACTGGGAACACGCACCACTGGCCTGGTGCGAGGAACAGGAACGGGCCGGGCCGGACTGGGAACACGCACCACTGGTCTGGTGTGAGGAGCAGGAACGGGCCGGGCCGGATTGGCGACACGCACCACTGGCCTGGTGCGAAGAACAGGAACGGGCCGTACCGGACTGGGAACACGCACCACTGGCTTAGTGCGGGGAGTAGGCACGGGCCGTACCGGACTGGGAACACGCACCACTGGCTTGGTACGAGGAACAGGAACGGGCCGGGCCGGACTGGGAACACGCACCACTGGTCTGGTGCGAGACGCAGGCACGAGGTGTACCGGACTGGGAACTGACGTTAGAGATCTTCGACTGTACCAGTCTTTCACTCTCCGCGCCCAGTCCTCCTCTTGTGAGGACTCCTCCCTGGCTCCCACGAGTGCAGTGGTCGGGGCTCTTCTCCATCGATCCCCGACCACCCTTTTAGCCCCCCCCAAAAAAATTATTGGGGCTGTCTCTCGGACTTCCTCCTCGGCCGGCGCCTTCTGTGTTGCCGTTGCTCCTCTCTAAACCGTGCCTCCACTGTCTCCTCCCAAGGACGGCGATCCATCCCAGCCTGAATCTCCTCCCATGTCCAGGATCCCTTTCCGTCCAGGATCTCCTCCCATGTCCAGGATGTCTGCTCCTGGGCACGCTGCTTGGTCCATTTTTGGTGGGCTCTTCTGTCACGTTCGTTTAAGGACGGGTCAGATCAAGGCGCAGCGTGAAATACATACATGTTTATTTCAACGATAAACACACGAACAAAACAACAAAACAACGTAACGTGAAGTGAAGTCCTAATGCTAAACACAAATACAAGCCTCCACACGGAACAAGATCCCACAACCAATAATAACAAACAGGCTACTTAAGTATGACCCCAATCAGAGACAACGAGCGACAGCTGCCTCTGATTGGGAATCACACCCGGCCAAACATAGAAGTAGAACAACTAGAACTAAACATAGAATATACAACATAGATTTCCACACCCTGACTTAACATACAAGAGTCCCATAATTCAGGGTGTGACAGCTTCTATATGCCATATCTTTCTAACTGTGCTCTTTCACAAAAGCTCACAATATATAACCTATATACTTATTATGGACACAGCATGTCTTACACTAGTTATCTTGTTGTTATTAGTTGTTGTTATTAGTACCATCCTTCAGCTCCATTCAACACCTCCCATCTATCTCTTAACACCATCCATATTGGATTTCTATTTGCCATATATTTTTCAACTGTACTGTGATGTTTTACAAAAGTTCTGAACCTTTCTATTCTCATTGTTTCTACAGTTTGTGAATTGAAAATAAACATCTTTGCTAAAAGTATTATTATGTTATTGATCGATTGACTATGACTTTTCAGATCACCCAGTAGTGCTATCTGCAGGGTCAGCTCCATGCAAATATTGCAATCCCTCAGGCATTCCTGGACCTGTGTCCAGAAACAAGCTATAAATGGACAGTACCAAAACAAATGATCTAATGATTCTGTCTCTTCACAGCCAAATCTGCAGAGCTGGGAAGATTGTATCCCCCATACAAATAACATTCTATTTGTAGCAAGAATGTTATATAATAATTTAAATTGAAAAATTCTAAGTTTTGAATCCGGCGTCGTTTTGCGTATCAGTTCATAAACACTAATAACACTAACAAAAATCTCTTCCTAACTATTTTGCAATCTATATGGGACGGCTGTCAATCTTTTGGAAAATAGACTTATTAAAGAGAGAGACAGATGAAATAACACTATAGAGACAGCATGGTTTAATACGGGGGTCTTCAACCTTTCCTTGCCCAAGGACTCCCTCCCAGGCAAAACCGGCAACCTAGGCACCCCCTCCCAGGCAAACCGGCGACCTAGGCACCCCCTTCCAGGCAAACCGGCGACCCAGGGACCCCCTCCCAGGCAAACCGGCGACCTAGGCACCCCCTCCCAGGCAAACCGGCGACCCAGGGACCCCCTCCCAGGCAAACCGGCGACCCAGGGACCCCCATCATATGTTAGCAAAACATATTTTTTCCACATCTTGTCTTATTGTCAGGTGAATGGTAATGGCAATGAGAAGTAATCAACATAGATTTGGTAAATAGTTTTTCATTATTTTGACCTCCCCACATTATAATTGGAAGAGTCATAGTCTATTAGCTAGAAAGGTAACTCCAAACACATTTTTGCTAAAAGCAGCTGTTTAGCTGGTTAAACAAAGGTTATCCATGTGTTGGCAAAAATGTATGTCCAAGTCAAGAAAGCTTACCAGCAGCCAGTGGCACTTGCCGCACTGTTAGCCTATTCTCGGATGCTTTTTCAAGCCTACACTATGTCAGATACTCCATTGAGTGTAATTGGCTCGAATCCCAGCTAGCACATAACATTCTGAAAACCATATGTTTCATAGAGCTTGGTGAGAGTGTGGTTGTCCTTTCGTTATTTGCATACAACCTTACCATAACTTTCTGGGAATAGTGCAGGATAGTTGCTTGGCTTTGGAGCATTCTCAGCACATTTAAGGAACTTGACAAAAAAACTTTATTTTCTTGGTATTTCATTACTTTATCAGAATGTTTTCTAAAAGTTGAAACATGGTTACATTTAATTAAAATGTTTGTAATGTTCTAGGAATGTTCTCCAACTGGTTTGACATTGGGAATGTTCTCAAATAGTTAAGATAACGTTAAGAAACAAGGTTCTTGTGTGGGAATTTCAGTATTTCAGTATAATGTTTCCTACAGGTTTCCTCAAGGTTCTATTTAAAGTCATGTTCTCAAATTGTTCCAAGAATATTAAGAAATACCGTTCTTCTGTGAAAATTTCAACACATCAGCATAACATTTCCAACAGGTTTCCTCATGGTTCTATTTAAGTAATGTTCTCAAATTGTTCCAAGAACATTAAGAAAATGTAAAAACCACAAGAATACTTTAGTAATGTTCAGATGATTCTCAGCATCAACAAAACTCCCTCTGTCCTCTATCTTGTTAAGTGTGTTCAGGTGTGTTGGCTGCGATCTTAATGAGTGCTTGTTTCTTTTGAAATGGGGTCTGTTTGAATAGACTAAAATGAACAGCTTTGTATTCGTAAAAAAACATGGCATGCTGGCTCCATCCTGGTGGCACAGTTCAAATCTCACTGATGCTGTTTCACAATAAAAAATAAATGTCTTTGCATGATTAATGCAATTATGTAAATTATTTTTGTCCATTCTGTGCTTGGAGTTTAAAAAAGTTAACTCAAAATAAGCTAGCATTGTATTAAAAGTCTTATTGAAACATTCAGTGAAAGTTTTCAGGAAGTTATTAAAAAACGTCCAAATAATCTATAATTTCTGTACTCAGAGCGTTGATAAAACCTCCCAAGAAAACTTTCAAGTAACGAGAGCAAAAAGTTATCAGAACCTCCCTGCAACCTAAAAATAAATGTTCCCAGAATTTTTGTTCTCAGAACGTTGAAAAAACTTTCAGTTTTACCGGTCAGGGAACGTATGGCTTTGTTCCCACAACCAATGTGAAATCAAAACCACGTTCGCACAACTTCCAAGGAACCAAATGTGCTAACTGGGATTAACGTAATTTGCTCAATATTAGGAGTTGAGAAATGAAGTTGCCATCATTAGAAATAAGATACTATCCTCTTTTCTACTGTAGGTATGTAATTCAAAATGTGTTTATTCTGTTGTTGCTAGCGATATTAATAAAAACTATATATTTTTTAATATCTATTTTTGCAGACCCCCTGCAGTACCTCCATGTACCCCCAGGGGGCCGCAGACCCCCGGTTGAATACCCCTGGTTTAATACCTTTCCTCTCTTATTCTCCAGTTGGGCCTCTAGCCTGCTACTGTAAGCGCTCCAGACAGCGGTCCAGACAGACCAGGCTACATGAGGGGTTAGAGGTCAGGAGTTAAATAGCCATGCATCACTACCCTGGAGGACCCCATGACTGACTGAACAATGCATACTATGTGTCATTTTGAAACAACATCACTAACAAACCAAAAGCTTTTTCAGTCAAATAAATTAGTAATGCATCTTTTGGGTATAAACTGTAGATATTTTTGTTTGCTGATTATACTACTTGCAGTGTATACCTCATTCATGTGGCTGACTGCCTGAATTGATTTGTCCTAAAATATCAGCTCCCAATCTCTCAAAGGCCCTAGGATCCAGGGAGACAGTGGTGGTCTGCCAGTCACTGGGACCAGTGGCGTCCCGTCATTCAGGCCTGTTTTGAGCCCCACCTGTTTAGCTAAAAAAAATGTAATAAAAAATGTGTGTTCTGTCACTCATGGGGACACTACATCACCGCAAAATCTACGGGGAGAGCTCAAAAATTCAAGCCCCTTGTGTGCCGCCATACAGTTACATTAGAAGTGCCCATCCAAGAAGGCTCAAGGTCATTGGCCACAGATAAAATGACGTCAAATCACGTTATATCTACAGTAGCTTTGATTGGAATGATGTCTACATCATACTTTCAAAATCTTAGCTAGCAAGCTAGCAGTCATCATCAAATCCTTTTCAATCCCATCATATGAAGAGAAATTATGAAGAGAAATTATAGATAAAATCGCAAATTGAACAATGAGTGGTTTGAAAGGAATCAGTGGCTAACTGCAAGCATTGCAGAGAAATCACTAGCCTGCTATTCAGTGGAGTGGATGTGTGGTCCAAGTCTGAGTTTAAGGGTCTCTTTTCCAAGCTTAAAAGGATAAACATTCAACATTGGTCATGCTGTCAATCCAGCATGACTTCTGCCGCTTTCAAGACAACTGGGAACTCAGAAAAAAACGAGCTCCGACTGGGAAAATACGTTTTGAACGGTCATCCAACTCAGAATTCCAAGTCAGGAACTCGGGCCTCTTTCTAGAGCTCCGACCTGAAGATCACTAACTTCATGATTCGGCCTTGTTTTTTTCTGACTTACCAGTTATCTTGAAAGCACCAGAAATCCAGAGAATGCCAGACTTTGATGACAAAGTTTGATGACAAAATTGCCCACGAAGGACCGCCGCCCCACCTTCCTGTTCAAGTGAGCACAGCACAGCAAGAGTCCAAAAATGCATTGTATGCTGCTGCATAAATGCTGTAATATGCCAGGGAGATATGTATACTGTAGCTAAGAAAGTAATACTAAGTGTATGTTGTGTAGTAAGCTGTTAGTAGCCCATGTGCCTCACATTAATAATTTGCTCCCTTTTCCCCTCATAATTTAGCGTACTGTTCTGACAAGGTGGTGCCTATAGCCTGTTTTAGAGAAATGTCATCATCGAATATTGTAAGAGCTTTCATTGTCTGCTTATATGCCCCCTTTATTTATCTTACGGTTCTGACTTGGTGTACAGGGAGAATACTGTAAGAACGGCCCATGTTCTGAATTCTGTCGCTGTACATTTCAAAAGTGCTGAACAAATAGCTATATTGACTACGTCCATCCTAGCTCACTCATTAATGTCTTAATCGAAATTACGGATTGCCTCTTATCCGCTCGTCATCCCCTTATGCCATAATTTGTACATCTCAATTGTCAGTAGAAACCACATTTGTTTAAGTAAGTCAGCCATATCAGCTATGTTTTTTTTAAAGGCAGTAAATGAGGCTGAATGAACTGTTTCGCTGCCAGACAAGGCTCCGCTGATAGCACGGTGTAACAGTGGTAAGGTGTTGGGACTGTTGTGGGGACTCTGCTGTTGGGACAGCTTTATGTAGGCCCTAACAGTTTGTGGGCACTGTTTGTCACCGTTATAGTCCAATTAATGTATTGTTTAGTGTTGTGTTGTGGCTTTGCTGGCATGCACCCAAAAAGAAAAATGGGGAGTTTGCCCCACCAAGATTTACATGGTAAAATCGCCACTGACTGGGACTACAACCCAACTTGGGAGGGGGGAGGTTTTAGCGGGTGAAATAGTGGAGAACAATCGGAGGTTTACTTAGTAGCAATGCAAATATCATGGTACAGCTATATGGACACTCAATCATTATGGTACTTTTTAATGGTAAGTTTACAAACATATATTATGATAAATAGATTTTAAACTTGTATCTCATTATGGTAAATGGTGAAATAAGTATAGCCAGTTATAATCGTAATGGTTTAGCAGATAATAAGAAAAGACGATCAGTATTTACCTGGGGGGGGGGGGGGGGGGGGGGGGGGCGAAATAGCCTTCCCCCATGGGCAAAGACACTCAAAAGGGTTGATGATATTAATTAACAATAATTTTGATCCGAATGTGCAAATTGTCCAAACAGATCCGCAAGGTAGATGGATCATTTTAAATATGTTATTGGACCATAAACAGATTTGGCTCATTCATTTATATGGTCCAAATAATGATGATCCACGCTTCTTTGAAAATACATATAATAATGTATCAAGCCTACAAGCAACACAAGACTCTATTATTATGGTGGGAGATTATAATACTGTATTAAATACCTCAATGGACCGTAAAGGAAATCACACTACAAACTATCACCCTCATGCACTTAAGGAAATCACACTACAAACTATCACCCTCATGCTCTTAAGGAAATCACACTACAAACTATCACCCTCATGCTCTTAAGGAAATCACACTACAAACTATCACCCTCATGCTCTTAAGGAAATCACACTACAAACTATCACCCTCATGCACTTAAGGAAATCACACTACAAACTATCACCCTCATGCACTTAAGGAAATCACACTACAAACTATCACCCTCATGCTCTTAAGGAAATCACAATACAAACTATCACCCTCATGCTCTTAAGGAAATCACACTACAAACTATCACCCTCATGCTCTTAAGGAAATCACACTACAAACTATCACCCTCATGCTCTTAAGGAAATCACACTACAAACTATCACCCTCATGCTCTTAAGGAAATCACACTACAAACTATCACCCTCATGCTCTTAAGGAAATCACACTACAAACTATCACCCTCATGCTCTTAAGGAAATCACACTACAAACTATCACCCTCATGCACTTAAGGAAATCACACTACAAACTATCACCCTCATGCACTTAAGGAAATCACACTACAAACTATCACCCTCATGCTCTTAAGGAAATCACACTACAAACTATCACCCTCATGCTCTTAAGGAAATCACACTACAAACTATCACCCTCATGCTCTTAAGGAAATCACACTACAAACTATCACCCTCATGCTCTTAAGGAAATCACACTACAAACTATCACCCTCATGCTCTTAAGGAAATCACACTACAAACTATCACCCTCATGCTCTTAAGGAAATCACACTACAAACTATCACCCTCATGCACTTAAGGAAATCACACTACAAACTATCACCCTCATGCACTTAAGGAAATCACACTACAAAATATCACCCTCATGCACTTAAGGAAATCACACTACAAACTATCACCCTCATGCTCTTAAGGAAATCACACTACAAACTATCACCCTCATGCTCTTAAGGAAATCACACTACAAACTATCACCCTCATGCTCTTAAGGAAATCACAAATGTCATGGATATATTGGAACTGGTGGATATATGGAGGCTTAAATATCCTAACCTAGTGAGATATACATGGCGGAGGCTTAAATATCCTAACCTAGTGAGATATACATGGCGGAGGCTTAAATATCCTGACCTAGTGAGATATACATGGCGGAGGCTTAAATATCCTGACCTAGTGAGATATACATGGCGGAGGCTTAAATATCCTGACCTAGTGAGATATACATGGCGGAGGCTTAAATATCCTGACCTAGTGAGATATACATGGCGGAGGTTCAATCAAGCTAGTCGTCTTCACTACTTTCTTAGGTCATTCTCGCTGGCACCAAAAGTTAAAAAGTGTTGATAGGGGACATAATGACTGATTCATCTAGTGGTGTAGAGTCAGACCATCAAATAATTGGCATATACATTACTCTTACAGAATTTCCACGTGGGCGAGGATATTGGACATTTTATCAAAGCCTATTGGATGAGAACTTGTTTGGACAGAATAATTTATAACTGACTTTTTCCGACATAACATAGGTACAGCAGATCCCCTTATTGTATGGGACACTTTTAAATGTGCCTTTAGAGGCCATGCAATTCAACACTCACCTAGCCTACCTCTTTCAGGTAATACATTCAATGCAGTATTAACCTTATATTTAGGTAATTAACGATGGGTTATGCATTATAATCTTCTAACCTATAGCATCTGTCTCTTGTGCAATATGCAAGCACCTACAGTGGGGGAAAAAGTATTTAGTCAGCCACCAATTGTGCAAGTTCTCCCACTTAAAAAGATGAGAGAGGCCTGTAATTTTGATCATAGGTACACGTCAACTATGACAGACAAAATGAGAAAAAAAAATCTAGAAAATCACATTGTAGGATTTTAAAGGAATTTATTTGCAAATTATGGTGGAAAATAAGTATTTGGTCACCTACAAACAAGCAAGATTTCTGGCTCTCACAGACCTGTAACTTCTTCTTTAAGAGGCTCCTCTGTCCTCCACTCGTTACCTATATTAATGGCACCTGTTTGAACTTGTTATCAGTATAAAAGACACCTGTCCACAACCTCAAACAGTCACACTCCAAACTCCACTATGGCCAAGACCAAAGAGCTGTCAAAGGACACCAGAAACAACATTGTAGACCTGCACCAGGCTGGGAAGACTGAATCTGCAATAGGTAAGCAGCTTGGTTTGATGAAATCAACTGTGGGAGCAATTATTAGGAAATGGAAGACATACATGACCACTGATAATCTCCCTTGATCTGGGGCTCCACGCAAGATCTCACCCTGTGGGGTCAAAATGATCACAAGAACGGTGAGCAAAAATCCCAGAACCACACGGGGGGACCTAGTGAATGACCTGCAGAGAGCTGGGACCAAAGTAACAAAGCCTACCATCAGTAACACACTACGCCGCCAGGGACTCAAATCCTGCAGTGCCAGAAGTGTCCCCCTGCTTAAGCCAGTACATGTCCAGGCCCGTCTGAAGTTTGCTAGAGTGCATTTGGATGATCCAGAAGAGGATTGGGAGAATGTCATATGGTCAGATGAAACCAAAATAGAACTTTTTGGTAAAAACTCAACTCGTCGTGTTTGGAGGACAAAGAATGCTGAGTTGCATCCAAAGAACACCATACCTACTGTGAAGCATGGGGGTGGAAACATCATGCTTTGGGGCTGTTTTTCTGCAAAGGGACCAGGACGACTGATCCGTGTAAAGGAAAGAATGAATGGGGCCATGTATCGTGAGATTTTGAGTGAAAACCTCCTTCCATCAGCAAGGGCATTGAAGATGAAACGTGGCTGGGTCTTTCAGCATGACAATGATCCCAAACACACCGCCCGGGCAACGAAGGAGTGGCTTCGTAAGAAGCATGTCACGGTCCTGGAGTGGCCTAGCCAGTCTCCAGATCTCAACCCCATAGAAAATCTTTGGAGGGAGTTGAAAGTTCGTGTTGCCCAGCGACAGCCCCAAAACATCACTGCTCTAGAGGAGATCTGCATGGAGGAATGGGCCAAAATACCAGCAACAGTGTGAGAAAACCTTGTGAAGACTTACAGAAAACGTTTGACCTGTGTCATTGCCAACATTTTGTCTGTCATAGTTGACGTGTACCTATGATGAAAATTACAGGCCTCTCTCATCTTTTTAAGTGGGAGAACTTGCACAATTGGTGGCTGACTAAATACTTTTTTTCCCCACTGTATGCTCTGCTGGCCTCTCCTAAAAAAGCGATCCTTAGCTCTTGGAGTCCCATGCAGGAAAAGCTAGACTAGAATAACTTGCTGGACATGATTTGTTAGCATTTCTTATACCAATAGACTATTCGAAGAGGGACGCAAGCTCTTTCTTGGATTGCGTCCTACCTGACCGGTCGCTCCTACCAAGTGGCATGGCGAGAAGCTGTCTCCGCACCACGTGCTCTCACCACTGGTGTCCCCCAGGGCTCAGTTCTAGGCCCTCTCCTATTCTCGCTATACACCAAGTCACTTGGCTCTGTCATATCCTCACATGGCCTCTCCTATCATTGCTACGCTGATGACACACAACTAATCTTCTCCTTTCCCCCTTCTGATAACCAGGTGGCGAATTGCATCTCTGCATGTCTGGCAGACATATCAGTATGGATGACGGATCACCACCTCAAGCTGAACCTTGGCAAGACGGAGCTGCTCTTCCTCCCGGGGAAGGACTCCCTGTTCCATGATCTCGCCATCACGGTTGACAACTCCGTTGTGTCCTACTCCCAGAGTGCGAAGAGCCTTGGCATGACCCTGGACAACACCCTGTCGTTCTCCGCTAACATCAAGGCGGTGACCCGATCCTGTAGGTTCATGCTCTACAACATTCGGAGAGTATGACCCTGCCTTACACAGGAAGCGGCACAGGTCCTAATCCAGGCACTTGTCATCTCCCGTCGGGATTACTGCAACTCGCTGTTGGCTGGGCTCCCTGCCTGTGCCATTAAACCCCTACAACTCATCCAGAATGCCGCAGCCCGTCTGGTGTTCAACCTTCCCAAGTTCTCTCACGTCACCCCGCTCCTCCGCGCACTCCACTGGCTTCCAGTTGAAGCTCACATCTGCTACAAGACCATGGTGCTTGCCTACGGAGCTGTGAGGGGAACGGCACCTACGTACCTTCAGGCTCTGATCAGTCCCTACACCCAAACGAGGGCATTGCGTTCATCCACCTCTGGCCTGCTGGCTCCCCTACCTCTGCGGAAGCATAGTTCCCGCTCAGCCCAGTCAAAACTGTTCGCTGCTCTGGCACCCCAATGGTGGAACAAGCTCCCTCACGACGGCAGGACAGCGGAGTCACTCACCACCTTCCGGAGACATTTGAAACCCCACCTCTTTAAGGAATACCTGGGATAGGATAAAGTAATCATTCTACCCCCCCCTTAACCCCCCCCCCCCCCCCCCCCCAAAAAATAAAGAAATAAAAAAATAAATAAAAAATAAACATTGTAAAGTGGTTATCCCACTGGCTATAAGGTGAATGCACCTATTTGTAAGTCGCTCTGGATAAGAGCGTCTGCTAAATGACGTAAATGCAAATAGCAGCCAATAGAACTCTTTGAAAGAAGAGCGAACGCGCAATGGCTGTATATAGCAGTTATTTCTTCAGACCCATAACCATTCTATATTTGTGAAGTGAAAGCCTTCTGTATCTAATTCTAGTCCTATATTATTCAAGGATGTCATTAGAATGATTAGGATAAGGACAACTAAACATTTCATTTAACTGTTGAAAGCAAGGAAGGAATGAAGCAACAATAGAGAGAGAAAGAGGAGGTAGGCTAATAACATTAGGGGAAATATTTGTCACACTCTGGCTCCAGGACTTGTGTATTTGAGCCAGGGTGTATGTTGTTTTGTTGGGGTTTGGGTGATGTTTTATGGTTGCATGTCTGTCACGTTTATTTCTAGGTGGGGAGTTCTGTTGTGTCTATTTCTAGGTTGTGGTTGTGTTTCCTTGTTTGTATTCAATGACTCCCAATCGGAGGTAACGAGTGTCAGCTGTCGGCTCGTTATCTCTGATTGGGAGCCATATTTAAGATGTAGGTTTTCTTGTGTTAGTTGTGGGTTTTTGTTCTATGTTCAGTCGGTGTACTGAGGACGTTACGGATCGTGTTTTGTTTTGTCGTTATTTCAACATTAAAGTCATCATGTTCACTCCCAACGCTGCGCTTTGGTCCTACTTTATTGGCGATCGTGACAGAAAAACCCACCACAACGAGACCAAGCAGCAGTTGGATAACGGGTGGTGGAGCCAGAAGAGCGAAGGTTGGGAGAGGACTATGGAGGCCTGGTCCACCGAGAGGAGAGACCCCCAGAAAATTTTTAGGGGGGGGCTCACGACGTCGGGGCAGAAGGTGTACGGCCCGGAGGAGTGCAAGAGGTTGGCAGATATGGCCGCCAGTTTAAGGGGGCCACTGGTTACGAAGGGGATGGAAAGTGTGGAGGCACGGCGAGAGGTACTGGGGGGTGTTTCCAGTCCGGTCCGGCCCGTTCCTGATCCCCGTGTAGGGCCAGGGGTGTGTGTCCCCAGTGCGGTTCTGCCTGTCCCTGCTCAACGCCCCGAGCCTACGGGGTGCGTCGTCAGCCCTGTCCAGCCAGAGCCGTCCGCCAGACAGGATCAGCCAGAGCCTTCCGCCAGACGGGATCAGCCAGAGCCTTCCGCCAGACGGGATCAGCCAGAGCCTTCCGCCAGACAGGATCAGCCAGAGCCTTCTGCCAGATAGGATCAGCCAGAGCCTTCCGCCAGCCAGGATCCGCCAGAGCCGTCCAGCCATGAGCAGCCAGATCCGTCAGCCGGCCATGAGCAGCCAGATCCGTCAGCCAGCCATGAGCAGCCAGATCCGTCAGCCAGCCATGAGCAGCCAGATCCGTCAGCCAGCCATGAGCAGCCAGATCCGTCAGCCAGCCATGAGCAGCCAGATCCGTCAGCCAGCCATGAGCAGCCAGATCCATCAGCCAGCCATGAGCCGTCCAGCCAGGATCCGCCAGAGCCGTCCAGCCAGGATCCGCCAGAGCCGTCCAGCCAGGATCCGCCAGAGCCGTCCAGCCGGGATCCGCCAGAGCTGTCCAGCCGGGATCCGCCAGAGCCGTCCAGCCGGGATCCGCCAGAGCCGTCCAGCCAGGATCCGCCAGAGCCGACCAGCCAGGAGCCACCAGAGCCGTCCAGCCAGTATCCGCCATTCAGCCTGGTACTGCCCCTTAGTCCGGTACTGCCCCTTAGTCCGGTACTTCCCCGTAGTCCGGTGCTGCCCCTTAGTCCGGTGCCGCCCCTTAACCCAGTGGGGTGTAGTTGGGGGGTGGTAATGTGGAGGAGGCTAGGGAAGCGGGTGGTGACTAAGGTGGGATGGGGACCACGACCAGGGGCAGAACCGCCACCGTGGACAGACGCCCACCCAGACCCTCCCCTAGACTGTATGCTGGTGCGCCCGGAGTTCGCACCTTTAGGGGGGGGTACTGTCACACTCTGGCTCCAGGACTTGTGTATTTGAGCCAGGGTGTATGTTGTTTTGTTGGGGTTTGGGTGATGTTTTATGGTTGCATGTCTGTCACGTTTATTTCTAGGTGGGGAGTTCTGTTGTGTCTATTTCTAGGTTGTGGTTGTGTTTCCTTGTTTGTATTCAATGACTCCCAATCGGAGGTAACGAGTGTCAGCTGTCGGCTCGTTATCTCTGATTGGGAGCCATATTTAAGATGTAGGTTTTCTTGTGTTAGTTGTGGGTTTTTGTTCTATGTTCAGTCGGTGTACTGAGGACGTTACGGATCGTGTTTTGTTTTGTCGTTATTTCAACATTAAAGTCATCATGTTCACTCCCAACGCTGCGCTTTGGTCCTACTTTATTGGCGATCGTGACAATATTATGAAAGGTATATATGCGTCAGCCTACTATTGATACTAACAGGCCCTATTATATACAAAAATTACAATAAAATTCTCTAGCCTATACTTGTAACTTTGTAGGCCGCATGTGCTGCACCAGAATTGCATGTTCTCTCCCTACTTTATAATGGTTTGAACGATGTGCGTAATTCCAGTCCATATAATACAGTATAATACAGTACAGTACAGTAATACAGTTCACACTCAAAAGGATTAGCCTACTGGAGCTAGTTTAATTTATTTTCCCAAGAGAGCATATACAGTGGGGAGAACAAGTATTTGATACACTGCCGATTTTGCAGGTTTTCCTACTTACAAAGCATGTAAAGGTCTGTAATTTTTATCATATGTACACTTCAACTGTGAGAGACGGAATCTAAAACAAAAATCCAGAAAATCACATTGTATGATTTTTAAGTAATTAATTTGCATTTTATTGCATGACATAAGTATTTGATACATCAGAAAAGCAGAACTTAATATTTGGTACAGAAACCTTTGTTTGCAATTACAGAGATCATACGTTTCCTGTAGGTCTTGACCAGGTTTGCACACACTGCAGCAGGGATTTTGGCCCACTCCTCCATACAGACCTTCTCCAGATCCTTCAGGTTTCAGGGCTGTCGCTGGGCAATTCGGACTTTCAGCTCCCGCCAGATTTTCTATTGGGTTCAGGTCTGGAGACTGGCTAGGCCACTCCAGGACCTTGAGATGCTTCTTACGGAGCCACTCCTTAGTTGCCCTGGCTGTGTGTTTTGGGTCGTTGTCATGCTGGAAGACCCAGCCACGACCCATCTTCAATGCTCTTACTGAGGGAAGGAGGTTATTGGCCAAGATCTCACGATACATGGCCCCATCCATCCTCCCCTCAATACGGTGCAGTCGTCCTGTCCCCTTTGCAGAACAGCACCCCAAAGAATGATGTTTCCACCTCCATGCTTCACGGTTGGGATGGTGTTCTTGGGGTTGTACTCATCCTTCTTCTTCCTCCAAACACGGCGAGTGGAGTTTAGACCAAAAAGCTATATTTTTGTCTCAACAGACCACATGGCCTTCTCCCATTCCTCCTCTGGATCATCCAGATGGTCATTGGCAAACTTCAGACAGGCCTGGACATGCGCTGGCTTGAGCAGGGGGACCTTGCATGCGCTGCAGGATTTTAATCCATGACGGCGTAGTGTGTTACTAATGGTTTTCTTTGAGACTGTGGTCCCAGCTCTCTTCAGGTCATTGACCAGGTCTTGCCGTGTAGTTCTGGGCTGATCCCTCACCTTCCTCATGATCATTGATGCCCCACGAGGTGAGATCTTGCGTGGAGCCCCAGACCGAGGGTGATTGACGTCATCTTGAACTTCTTCCATTTTCTAATAATTGCGCCAACAGTTGTTGCCTTCTCACCAAGCTGCTTGCCTATTGTCCTGTAGACCATCCCAGCCTTGTGCAGGTCTACAATTTTATCCCTGATGTCATTACACAGCTCTCTGGTCTTGACCATTGTGGAGAGGTTGGAGTCTGTTTGATTGAGTGTGTGGACAGGTGTCTTTTATACAGGTAACGAGTTCAAACAGGTGCAGTTAATACAGGTAATGAGTGGAGAAAAGGAGGGCTTCTTAAAGAAAAACTAACAGGTCTGTGAGAGCCGGAATTCTTACTGGTTGGTAGGTGATCAAATACTTCTGTCATGCAGCAAAATGCAAATGAATTGCTTAAAAATCATACAATGTGATTTTCTGGATTTTTGTTTTAGATTCCGTCTCTCACAGTTGAAGTGTACCTATGATAAAAATTACAGACCTCTACATGCTTTGTAAGTAGGAAA
>NC_140005.1:14171182-14178682 GCF_964263955.1 Coregonus lavaretus
TGTAATGAAGAATTTCCACATGCCTCTCTACCGCTCTCTCTCCTACCCTCCATCTCTCTCTCTCTCCCTCTCTCTCCATTCATCGTTCCATTTCCTCTCTCTCTCGCTCTCTCTCTCAACTTACCCCTTCTCTTCCTCTCCATCCCTCCATCTCAGTAGGGTCAATGCAGGCCTGCAGTGTGATCAGTCCCTGTCTAATTTCTCCTGCCGTCTGCCACGATGCCTCTGATGACAAGCTGACACCACAGACAAATGTGATTTGATTCTCCGCAGAGAGAGAGGAGCATATGCTGCCGCACCGCGCCAGGCCCTCCGACAAAGGAACGGACGTGGCGCCACAGATAGAGTTGATGAATCTGCCGTTGGTGTGTGTTGTGGTGCGGCAGTGACATCTCAACTTCAGGGAGTACTGTTCTGTGTGTCAGGGAGACAGGCATGACTAGGAGATGGAGATGAATGGAGTGGAGGGTGGGGAGGGAAATATAGTCTACTATAGCCGTACAACAGGAACTGAAAGAGGTACTGTAAAGTAGCAGTCTAAATAAGGATACTAGTAGAGTATAGGACATTGTGTAACTGAAAGAGTAAGCTTATGTAAACTGACTCACCTGATGATTAAACTAATACAAAAATATTATAGATAGATGAATACACTATTCACAATCAATGTTACACCAGAAATGAGCAGCTCATAGACTCATGAGTGCATATTGTATGTATGTGTGTGTGTGTGTGTGTTTTGCGAGCGCTCATGTGCGTGCGTGTGTGTGTGTGTGTTTGTGTTTACTTGTGTGCATTTGGCATATCTTTATTTACCAAGCAGACTGTTCCTAATCACAGGGGCATTAGATAAATAGTCACTAAATTGATTTCAAATAAAAGGATAAATGAATAATTGTGATTCTTCACACTTCCAGTAAGTGTAACTTAATGTAACTGAATTAAGGAGACAGCCTTAAGTGAAGAAATTGATTATTTGATAATTTACCCTCCATTATACACAACTTAAATGTATTTTTAAGCTGCGAGGGACTGCCCCTGGTAATTGCTGTTTGTGTGTGTGTGTGTCAACTCAATGAGCTCTCTCTCTTCTCTCTCTCTCTCTGCTCTCTCTCTCTCGCTGCTCTCTCTCTCTCTGATTTCTCTCTCTCTGCTCTCTCTCTGCTTTCTCTCTCTCACTGTCTCTCTCTCTGCTCTCTCTCTCTGCTATTTCTCTCTTTTTCTCTCTCTATCTATCTCTCTTTGTTTGTCTGAGGCACAAAGCACTGGGATCTCTGAAAGGCTGTATGGATTTATGGTTAGAGGGGCGAAAAGCAAAACAAATCTACTTCCTATTTGTGACACAGGCTATGAGTTGATGGGAAGTGTGTGTGTGTGTGTGTGCGTGTGTGTGTGTGTGTGTGTGTGTGCCTGTCTGCTCTTCAATGAGCTAAGGTGTATGCTCATGTGTATTTAATATGTGTATGTTTGTGTGTTTGTGAATGAGTGAAAGCGTATCGTGTACAAGTGTGTGTGTGTGTGTGTGTGTGTGTGTGTGTGTGTGTGTGTGTGTGTGTGTGTGTGTGTGTGTGTGTGTGTGTGTTTGTGTGTGCTGGCCTGCATTTTCTCTAAGCTGGAAGCTGGTAATGGACAGGCTCAAGTCTCGCTACCCTGCAGCAGGTTGTCAATATTTCGTAAGTAATCATTTATACTGTATATAGAGAGGCTGAGAAGGCTGCAATTGTGGCCCGCAATTAGTGGCGTTCCTGCATGTGGGCATTCCTGCATCTGCAGGAACCCTTCTTTAACAGAAGGGTTAGGACTCCGGTACACAGGCGGGAGGCAGGGGCGCTCCAGTACAGTAGGTGGAGGTAATGCACCATAACGTTGGATGCCAACCGCCGATAAATCTCACAGAAAAAGAGGCGGTAGCTAGCTAGCAAGGACAACGGTAGACAGTGTCCTTCGACCCACACTGTTTTCCCGCAGTTCTGTTAAAGACGGCAAGGGAAGGTTTTCGGCAAGTGTTAACGAAGGAAATTGTTTGCTAGCTAGCTAGCTAGGAGGACTCTGGTACACAGCAGGCGGGAGGCGGGGGCGACACCGGTAGCTATCTAGCTAGGACAACGGTAGACAGTGTCCTTCGCCCCCAAAAAACTCAGATAATACTTTTATTTCCCTTTTGACCCACATTTTAATCACAGGGGAAATCCAGAATATCAAAAGTATCACACAAGCATGAAGTTGTCGTGCTCAAGGGGGGTTTGGGGGGGGTTCATGCAGGAACCATTGGGATGCTCGAGGTCATGAAATGCAGGAATGCCCACATGCAGGAATGCCCTGAATTGCAGGCCACAATCAGACACTATTGAAGAGGACCGGTGGGCTTTGGTTTCCTTTGTGTGGGACAAAGAGAGAGAGAGAGAGAGAGAGAGAGAGAGAGAGAGAGAGAGAGAGAGATTAAAACTTCCTGTGTTACATGTTATCTGTCCCCTATAGATAGGTATAGATGTTGCACTTACTAACAAACTGCTCAACTAACCAGCCCCAACCCTAACCCACAGACCTCAGCATGTTGTTGATGTAAACAATAGTTGCAGTTGATAGTTTGTTGATAGTATAACCCTCTACAGACAATCAGGGGACTGACCAGAGATAGTACAAACTTCTGATGTAGCAGTAATGACAGAGACAAACTTAGACAGATCATGGCTGACACCGCGGCTAACAGGGGCAGAGATCCGTCTGGTCCACAGTCAGGTGACGTGCTCAGGCTGACAGAGAACATGTTGGTCCTGATTGTCGTGGAAATGGGTCCCCGGCATTAGCCATTCATGAGATTATTTAGTGCTAGATAACACACTCCCTTAGACTGGCACCTCTTTAATGTGTGTGTGTGTATGTGTGTGTGAGGTGGTAAATATTCTGGTAAATACTCTGTCTAATAATGAGTTGTTTGCGTCCTCAGCCAATCTCTAGTAACTCTCTGAATATGAATGTGAAACACTTGGATATGTGACCCTACTCAGGCACTCTCTCTCTCTTTCTCTCTCATCACATTCACTCTCTTTCTATTTCTGACCACCTGTTTGTTGTTGTACCCCTTCACCATGAATTCTCCCTCTCTGTCTTTGTCCCCTATTTCCCCGTAACCTGCTGACCGCTGTGAACCTGTAGAGGTAGTGTGTGTGTGTGTGTGTGTGTGTGTGTGTGTGTGGCCATATAGGGTTCCCTGGAGAGGAAAGGGGCCCCAATGTAATCATCCCTCCCTTTTTTTGATTGACTACTTTATATGGTGTGTGTGTGTGTGTGTGTGCAGAGACAGATGTCTTTGCAACACAAATGAGGATTGAATGCCACAGTAGGAAAACACTTTCCACCAGACCCTCTCAACACAGGGAATGCCTTTGGGAACTTGGAAAAATTTCACACGTTTTTATTGGAATACATAAACCTGGAGAGAGGGAGAGAGAGAGAGAAAGAGAGCTAGAGGGAGAGAGAGAGAATGACAGAGAGAATGATAGAGAGAAACAGAAAGAGAGAGAGAGAGAGCTATAGAGAGAGAGAGGTGGAGAGATATACTGCACTAAACATATTAGGGAAAACAGAACATATAAGGCTGGGATTCAATTCGACCGCGCTTGTAAACAATGCGGCTTTTAAAGGCAATGTTACTTCGTTCGCAGAGATCATATTCAAGGTAAACCCTGCAGATGTCAACCGTGAGACTGTAGAATTTGATGCACAGAATAAGTTGTACAGTGTGCTACTGTATGGCCTTCAGTTTCTATCTCGTCCCCAGTCCTCCACAGAGACAGAGATGTGAGGTGAAGTCCTTTAACAGGCTTGATGAAGCATCCGTCCACAACAGTCAGTTTCTATCTGTTCCTACTGCCTGTTTTACCAGCTCTTTACTATCCCAATCACCTCCTCCACCTCACACACACATACACACGCACAGGAGCATGAGCACACACACAACGCATGCACGCACACACAGAAGCCAGCACGCACACACATATACGCACGCAGGAACACACACACACACACACACACACACACACACACACACACACACACACACACACACACACACACACACACACACACACACACACACAAACACACACACGCACACACACACACACACACACACACACACACACACACACACATACACACAAACACACACACGCACACACACACACACACACACACACACACACACACACACACACACACACACACACACACACACACACACACACACAAACACACACACGCACACACACACACACACACACACACACACACACACACACACATACACACACACACACACACAAGGTTATGTGGCAGTGGCTGCAGTGTGTTCATGTGACGTCTGTAAAAAGAGAACATCTCTGCCTCCTCATATCCGGTCTGCCAACACAACTGCCACAGCATGTGTGTGTGTGTTTGTGTGCGTGTCAGTGTGAGTGTGTGTGTGGGCGTGTGCGTGTGTGTGTGCGTGACCTGCCAGATCGGGAACAGTCAGAGGGGTGAGGGGCCGCTGACTTCCTGTCCTGTCCTGTCCGGTCCTGTCAGACCCTGCTGGACATTGCAGTGTATATGTGTATGTGTTGTTGTCCAGGCCAACAGCAGCCCCCTGGTCACGATTTTGTAGCCGTCAGTCGGCACACTGCCCTATAGCAGGAGTCCCCCTCACACATTCACGCATGCATGCACGCATGCACACACACACACACACAAGCACACACACACGCACACACACACACACACACACACACACACACACACACACACACACACACACACACACACACACACAGATGTTGTAATTCACTAGTGTTCCTAAGCTTGTTTAGGCCACGTATCTCCTAAGTGCTGCATATGCAGGCAGGGAAAACCCGTTTTGGTGATTTCTGATAGATCATACAAATAAATCAGTCACAGTACGTTTTTTGACTCTTTCAGCAGTTTTTACCTGATTAAGTACAATACCATTGGAAATGAATGTTGAAAGTGCAATTTATATTCCTAAAACTTAATTGAAAATGACGCTGTCGCTGCTTATTGTTGACAAGACATTTTGATAAAAAGCCCAATGTCAAAACCAATTAGCTCTCACCATCTCATTGTTGTTGCAAACGTCAAATTTTGAAGTGTTTAACATTAAGTTTAGGCATTAGCTCAGAATTTGTAAGATTAGGGTGAAGTTTAGGCATTAACTCCGAAATCTTAAGGTTAGACATTAACTCAGAATGGTTAAGGTAAGGGTTAAGGTTTAGAATAGGCTTAAAACAAAAATCTCAAAATAACTTTATATTGCTGTATTTGAACTTGCAACCTTTGAAATCAGACGCAGATGCATACGCCCATCTGCCATCCCTAACACTGTAGACATCCACATCATCTCCCAATGTCCTCAGACATGGATGGAAATTAAATACTGACTTTGATCTGGCTGGTCAAAACACAATTTTAACATGTCCAAATCAAAAACCGATATGCAGAAACAGTTTGTGATATATTGAAAACCTAAACATATATTGAAAACCTAAACATTTACTATCTACACATACATGCTCAACAATAGGGGGGGAATCAGGTTCAATGCACTATTGAAACTAACACAACTCAAAAACCACATGGAAACTGGATATATTTTTACATCACTGTTTAGAGGACAACCTGCAGAAGACAGTCAGCTACATTTTGGAATGTTGCATTTTGATACGGGGGTCACCCACAGAAAGAGAATCGCAGTACTCTTTTGTCAATCACTCCTATCGATTATCACATTGAAATCAATAGTGCAAGATGATGTTGCACATCCTATTAAAACTATCCCAGCTAAAAAAAAACACAAAGATAAAAACAAAACACATTTTTAGTCATTTAGCAGACGCTCTTATCCAGAGCGACTTACAGTTAGTGAGCACATACATTTTCATACTGGCCCCCCGTGGGAAACGAACCCACAACCCTGGCATTGCAAGCGCCATGCTCTACCAACTGAGCTACAGGGGACTAGAATCTGGGAATCTGGGAATAGTGTGGTTAGTAGACAACTTGTAGAAGACAGCTAGCTACATTTTGAAGTGGGTCGCCAACGCGCTAAGTGTAAAGCAAATTTCTATTTGTTAATCACTTCCATCGATACCACGTTGAAATCAGTAGAACAGGGGGCAAACGTTTGGTGTGTATGCGTAGTTGAAACTAACACTATTCAAAGGCCACACGGAATCTGAGAATACTTTTTACATCACTGGTTAGAAGAGAATTTGCTGGCCTCCCGACTGGCGCAGCGGTCTAAGGCACTGCATCAAAGTGCTAGAGGTGTCGCTATAGACCTGGGGGGGCTTTACTTGACTCATCACGCTTTAGTGACTCCTTGTGGCGGGCAGGGCGCCTGCAGGCTGACGTCGGTCGTCAGTTGAACAGTGTTTCCTCTGACACATTGGTGCGGGTGGGTGTTAAGAAGTGTGGTTTGGCGGGTCATGTTTCGGAGGATGCATGACACAACCCTTCTCCTCCCAAGCCTGTTGGGGAGTTGCAGTGATGAGACAAGATTGAAAAAGGGGGTAAAAATACCACCCAAAAAAAGATTATTTGCTGAAAGTCATCTAAATTGTCGAATGGAGATTCTGAGAGGGGGCAGAAACAAATCAGTTGCTTTGTTATTTAACTTTAACAAATCTAGACCTGGCATAGGATATCAACACTGACAAGGGCTGTCTGTTATTTAAGTGATAGTTTGACTCTCAAATCGGTGTATTGGTGTGCGGTCATTGAGATTTATACAGAGAGTTCCCAGAATTTTCGGTGCCATTTGAGCTTACATTTTTGTACGCATTCTAAGTCCTGCGACGGACAGGCATGTAAACAAAATCAACGTTACCAAACCAAATATATTAATCTGTTTAAAGCAATCGATTTAATGTATTCATGATGACTGTAAACTGTTATATTAACATCACCAATCTGAAGCAAAAAGGATGTGTGATTCCACTACATTTTATGTGGTGAAAATGCGAGTTTGTGAAATGTAGTGTGTGGTGTGTGTTGTCTGAAGGATGTACGGTCATGGAAATGCCCATTAAGCCGTGCTCCTGCTCTTAAAGACAGCATAATGATGTGGTGTGGTAATCAATTGATGTGTCTGTAGCGGTGATAGTTAGTGCTGACTCTACCTGTTAGACTCCACTGGCTGGCAGCACACACACACACACACACCTACACACACACACACACACCGAGGTGGTGAGACAGGGATGAAGGACAGTAGTCGGGGAGAGAGGGAAGAGGAAGGGAGGGAGAATGCCAAAATACCATGCACCACATTTGCTAAAACTTTTTCTTATCCCTCCCTCCCTCCTAGGACATGATGCCAACCATGTTGGCTATGCCAGGCGGGTGATGATGATGACAAGCTAGAATGACACACATACACACACACACACGTCTCTCCCCACGGACCCTCTTAATTAGACTCTACCCATCTCCTGCAGTCGCGGT
>NC_140005.1:14181182-14285738 GCF_964263955.1 Coregonus lavaretus
GTGTCAGGACTTCTATTGGATGATTAATGCATGGGGATAGACTCATCAGCCTACACCAATACCACCATGTCCATGCTGTTTCAGTGTCACGCACACACACACACACACGCACGCACGCACGCACGCACGCACGCACGCACGCACGCACGCACGCACGCACGCACGCACGCACACACACACACACACACACACACACACACACACACACAAGGAGATGGAGTACAAGGAGATGGAGACATGAATGACCAATTTAGACCATTTGTTATTCACAATATCACAAAACATAAACATAATCCTTCATTCAAAATCATTTGGCTGAGTGAAGTCAAGAGGATGTGGCAACAAATACGTTTTCTTTCACTCCCTCTCTCTCCCTCCTTCTCTTTCCCTCTCTTTCTCTCCCTCCCTCTCTTTCCCTCTCTCTCCTCTGTGTTGTTTAAAGGTTTTCCAAACGTCCATTTGCTTTCGTCCTCCACAGAGGGAAAATAAAACAGAGTAAAGAGAGAAGAGAGAGAAAAGAGAGAGCGAGGGACATTAAAAGGTGTCAGTGCTACTCCAGCCGTTAGCCTCCCGCGGCTAGCGCTATACTTTAATTAGCTTGACCATGAGACGAGTGGGGAAAGTTAGAGATGAGAGATGAAACAGTGTGTGTGTGTGTGTGTGTGTGTGTTTGTTTCAGAAGCCTCAGTGGGGTGTGTGATCCTGATACTGCCCAGTTTGATATAAGGATGTTGTGTATGTGAACAAAATTGAATTGATGGAGCAGGCAGGGTGATGCGGATGCACAGTAATGTGGTTATTGGCTAATTTAAAGAGAGGTATCCTTCTCAGGTGTAGCTGATGTTTTCCCAGAGATAAATTTTTTACTCAAACAATCCAAAGACAAATTTGAACAATCACACACACTGACTTTCCTCATCACCCCTAGCAGACTATATGAATGATGTGTTATAGGTACAGCACAGAGACACATCACCATTTAACAGGACATCTAGAGACTCTCTGGGAGCTGTTGGGTTTTACAGCTGGCCTCCACTGCAGATAACGAACACACACACACACACCTCTCCCCCCCTATAGGAAACAGCCCCTCCACAGCCATTCATCAGCCATCCTAGGGAGCGGCCAGCGGTTCCACTCCCTGGTTTAATTGTTAATGCTAATTGCTATTTATTGGCTCAGATGCAAATGATAGGCCAGCCAAAGTGAAATTTTATGATGAGTGAACTCCCCTTTTCGCACAAATTGAAAAAGTGAAACAAGAGGAAGATGAAATGAGGCGCGTCGGGCCTTAATGTCACCTTTTTAATGGGGAAGGCAAAATGAAGACTGATTTACACCCAATCCTCTGTTTTCCCTCAGAGTCCCATTTGGCAGGGAAAAATGGAGCGGTAATTGTTCCGGCTCTTCTCCGACGCCAATCGAGGCCACTCATTGACTGAAGTTAATGTGTGTTTATCCGTCAGTCACACGGAACGTGCCTCATCAGCATTATCAAGTTCAACCGCTCACCTCGACACTTCACACTCACGGTGGGGAGAAGGAGAAGTGGAAGAGGAAGAGGAAGAGGAAGAGGAAGAGGAAGAGGAAGAGGAAGAGGAAGAGGAAGAGGAAGACTCTGGGTGTCAGTGAGCGACGCCTCATCTCCTCACTGGACAGAGTTACACAGCCACATAAAGATTCTGGGTGTCAGTGAGCGACACCTCATCTCCTCACTGGACAGAGTTACACAGCCACATAAAGAATGGTGTCAGTGAGCGACGCCTCATCTCCTCGCTGGACTGAGTTCCACAGCCACATGAAGACTGGGTGTCAGTGAGCGACGCCTCATCTCCTCACTGGACTGAGTTACACAGCCACATAAAGACTCTAATGACTGCTATAAGCAGCCATAAGCAGACGTAGGTCGGGATTCAATCAGATTGAGAGTTGTCGACAACCCGCGGTCAGATTGAATCCCAGCAAATTATTTTTGTCTACATATAATGACCCTCCGCTACACCCCTGGTAAAAAAGTATCACACCAACACGTTCAGCACCAAACCCTTTCTAGGTTGTAATAAAGGCCATGAATCTGCAGAATTTGTAGAACCCTTGTGTGATTGATAGATTGTTGATAGAGATGAAACATGTACCTGTAGAACTCCTTCAGCATGATGACTGTTCTCCAATATTATACTGTTAAGCAATGAACCTAATTGGGCAGAAACATGCAATTACAGCTCCATCATAGCTCATAAGTCAATGTCATTGTCTACAGCAAACCTAGCAGGGCTGTCACAGGACACAGTACATAGGAATGGAATGGGTTAATAGATTGATCTAATGTGACAGACCTGTTGGACATAATGTGTTCGCTGAAGTCATTTTGGACTAGCCAGTCATTAAGAATACCTGAATATTGTGAATTAATATGAGTTAATATCTGGTCATTTCAGGTAAGACATAAAGAACATATAATCTAGGACTGGAGACATCTGGGGCCTATAGTGAGAGTGAGCGACACCATGTTCAGCCATGGGTACACTCGCAATGGCTGCCTGGTATTGTGATTCAACAATTTCCATGGTAATGGGTACACTTCCTGGTGTTACTTCCTGCTTTTACTTCCTGCTTTGCTCCTATGGGTACACTCGCAATGGCCGCCATTCCACCCATTATGCCATCATTGACTTGAATGGCGATAGATGCGGTAAAGAGGGTAATGAAACGTAGACCGTGGGGGATAGAAGAAGGACACTGGATTGGTGCACATTAAACAAATCTGATCTAACAAAGTGGATATTCGTCAAATCCGTCATGATTGATGTATTGTAACAGGTCCACGATGTGGTTACTAAAGTCTGATTTGGATATATTAGGCTGTTTTCACTGCATAACATTTAGAAGTTCCTTTTCAGGTTTAGAAAAAGTGACTGCTAAATGCTAACTCCTGTTTGTATCAGCTGGTAGCATAGCTAGCACAGATAAATCTGTGGTGGTAGTCAAAGTATTTTTTAAAACTGTAATGCAGTTGATTGGTGACAATGACATGAATGTGTATTGGGGTCAGTGGAGGCTCCTCAGAGGAGGATGGGGAGGACCATCCTCCTCAGTGAATTGCAATTTTTAAAAAATAGTAAAACTTTTTAGATAAAACTACGCTAAATAAAATGTTACCAAATAATTGATTTAAACAGACTATTTGGCAAAGAAGGTCTACAGTTACCTCAACAGCACTCTGTAGGGTAGCACCATGGTGTAGCCGGAGGACAGCTAGCTTCCGTCCTCCTCTGGGTACATTGACTTCAATACAAAACCTAGGAGGCTCATGGTTCTCACCCTTCCATAGACTTACACTGTTATTTTGACAACTTCCGGAGGACGTCCTCCAACCTATCAGAGCTCTTGCAGCATGAAATGACATGTTGTCCACCCAATAAAAGGATCAGATAATTAATTTAGTACTGAAAGCATAAGCTACAGCTAGCTAGCACTGCAGTGCATAAAATGTGGTGAGTAGTTGACTCAAAGAGAGACAAAGAAAATTGTTGAACAGTTTTGAACAAATTAATTTCTTCAAAAATGAAGGAGAGGCAAGAGAGAAATTTCTCACTTTCAGTTTCACTTACTTAGCTAGCAAATGCAGCTAGCTAGTTTAGCCTACTGAAACATACTGCTCAAACAGAGGGATGCTATGTTAGCTAGCTGGATATGACTTTCCAACACAACACTGGAACTCTTCCAAGTCGAGGTAAGATTTTGTTTTTACAAGTTTATTGCCAGCAGGGCCCGCTGGTGTAACTGCTTACTGACTGTAAACTGTAACGTTACTGCATGATTGTAGCGGGTTTACTAATGTGTTAGTTCTATTAGCTTTGTTGACTATGACATTACTTTAGCTAATATGGTGACAACGATGTAGGCTGTGTGTAGTGGTTCGGTTTGGAAAGGTTTTTTCGCCTGGTCACATACAGCTGATGTGTTGTGCATTGAAGTCCACAGGCGAAGGGAAGAGGTGAGAGGAGGCGAGCGCATAGATGCGAGAAAGAATACAACGTGGCTGCTATGAAAGTGAACTGTGTTTACGTGTGTTCAGGGGTGTATTCATTCTGGCGATTCTGTTGAAAAACGTTTCTTAAACATAAGCAAACGGAACAAAACGGGGATAAACATACCTGAATTTGTCCAATAGAAACTGTAGTTTGCAACTGTTGGACTAATGATTACACCCTATATCACTGTCTGTCCATGTGTCACTGTCTGTCACCTCAAATTTGTCTCTCGACCTGTGTGCACCTACGTTGTAAACTGTCATTCATAGGTTAGATTGTAGCAAACTCGTGATGGGGACAGGGAAAATTTGAGTATCATGTAGTAGCCTAAACCTATTGCTGTTACATTGAACTGGGTGAATGGAATATGAATGACAGTCATCCAATATGCTGTAAGAGCAATAAGGGCATGCTCATGATTAAAAAATTGTCCTCCCTCATCTTAAACGGCACTGACCACCACTGATTGGGATTGACATCCATACAACCGTTATACTCTGATTTCTACCTCAACATGGTGTGAAATGCACATATAAACAAAAGCCTAAATGTAGGGTAATTTTGCTGGGGAGCAATGAGGAGATTCGAGATCTTTCCCCCACATCTTTCCCTCATGCAATTCCATGGCATTTCCATTGTTTTGGTCGAGTTCTATTGACCTCTTTAACGCAACTATGTCCATTCTATTTAATATATTTCTATGGTCCATATACCTGCAGCCCACGGACATGTGGCTCACATTTTAAAATACAAAGGCCCAGCAGAATTTGCTAAGCGCATTGTCTTAATGTAGGCCCCGGTGTGTGTATGTGTGTGTGTGTATGTGTGTGCGTGCATGCATGTGTGTTTTCCTCCCTGTGATGCCCGGTCGCAGGGCAGCCTCCGACCCCCGGTGACTCGGTGTACGTCTTTGCCATCTCTTCATTCCATCCCTCGTTTCTCTCTCTCCACTCCATCACTCCCCCTGATTAAACCTCCTGCCTGCCTTCCTCCAGGTGGTAGAGCCTTGCCAATTAAAGACCAATCCAATCGCCCGTCTCTGGGAAGGCTGAGGAGTGTGTGTGTGTGCATCTTGAGTGTGTGTGTGTGCATGTGTGTGCGCACATGTGTATATGTGTATGTCTGTGTCTGTGTGTGTGTGTACGTGTGTATGTGTGTGCACGCGCATGACGATATGTGTATGTCTGTGCGTGTGTGTGTTGTATGTGATCCGGGCGGTTGATGCAGTTAGAGTTATTTCACAGTCCATTAAGGAGCTTATGTTGACCCCGTGACCTCTGAGCCAACAACACTGAAACCATTATCATCACAATGGAAGGCCCGGGCTCCTCTTGACATGACAATGCCACCAGGAAATCCCAAGTTAGCACTTAGGGAGCGCTAGGAGACAGAGAAAAGAAAGAGGAGGAAAAGAAACAACCGCTACTTTTTAAACCGCCAGTCTTGGTGAGGCTTGGGGGATTCACTTTACAAGGGAAGTGTAATTTGTATCATTATCATTCAGCCAGGCCACAGAAGGACAGTAAGAGTAGGCGTGGAAAGAGGGAATGCTGCTGACAGGGATGTTGTTTTGGTGGGGTAGGAGAGAATCTGATTAAATTGCATGGAGAGCAAAAGCTGGTAGAGGCTGAACGTGCCTGAGTGTGTGAATTGGAAAGCCGTTTGTGTGTGTTCCTGTGTGTGTTCCTGTGTGTGTGTGTGTGTGTGTGTCTGTGTGTGTGTGTCTGTGTGTGTCTGTGTGTGTGTGTGTGTGTGTGTGTCTGTGTGTGTGTGTGTGTGTGTGTGTGTGTGTGTGTGTGTGTGTGTGTTCCTGTGTTTTTAGCTTTGACAGATGAAGCCATCATTCTCTAGGGGAGGACTTAGTCACCAGAGATGTCCTATAGTAATAGATACTGTCAATAATTACCTCTGGAAATGACAGCACATTGCTGTTGACACACTAATTATTATGTATTAACGATAACGTTGGAGTGCATATTGAAAAATTAATTAAACACATTTAAATATTCTATAAAATAATGGTAGAAAGGAATTAACCTATGTTTTATTGTAGTTTCACAATAAAACCATCAAAGTCATTATAATTGATATGATCGTATTATGATTATTATGTTTATGTTATTATTTATGTATAATTTTGAATTGTATTTTTTCTCATTACTATTGTTGTTGTTTTCATTCCTGTCATTATCTTTCCTTTCCTTTCCTATTGTATTATTATTATTATTATTATTATTATTATTATTATTATTATTATTTGTTTTTCTTATTATTGCTGCTATTATCATCATTAATACATTTGGACTTTGAATCAATTAGCATAGTCATGTTTTTATACCCTGTCAATATCAATAGCCTTATACGCTTATTTGCTAAATATAAAATACATATACCATTTACATAATTTCCCATGGGAACAATGTATATAGAAAATGGATGTGTGTGTGTGTGTGCCCTTGCATGTGCGTGTGTTTGTGTCATGTGCCCAAACCCGTGTCATAATTACACTAGTCAGAGTTAATTAAAAGCAAATGAGGTTATGAAAATGACAGGCCAAACTCAAGGACTAATTAACCCACAATTACTTGTCTAAAGGAACCTCAAGTCTTTCTAATCGCTGCTCCTCTCTAATGTTTCATGTATGCACTCATTTCTGAAGGTTATCAAATACTTCTGAAACATTAATTGGGTTTTAATATTATGCTAAATATATTAGATATTTATTAGATCTAAGAAATAAGTAGAACTCATATATCGCAAAAAATATTCTAGAAACATTTGCATCTTTTAGCATGATTCTAAGAAAAAATGTTTGTTGTGTTGATGTTCAATTCTCATTTTCAATATTGAAGCAAAAGGAGAGGGAAATTATTCGAGATCATTAAAAAGGCAATATAAAAAGTCACAGTTCAGCCTTGTAAAACACACAGACAAATCAACCACTACTACCTAATGTTAAAATAACTACAGAGACAATAATTGAACTGTGAATAAAAAACAATAACTGTAACTATCAGGTCATATACAATTATTAAAAATGGTTTTAAATAATGAGGTACTTTGGTCAATACTATGTGTAATACACAATACTTTATAATAATAATAATTACATCTAAATAATGCAAACACCAGTTTTAATAATCAGCATTACAATCAGTTTTACTTTCACAGTTTTACTAGGAATACGTACATGATAAGGACATTACAATGACATAATCAAGAAACAACTCAACACATGCAACACTGTCAGGCTTTCATGTTAACTCTGTGTCCAACAATAATATATATTTTCAGCTCAACATTATAAATCAGACTGTCATTTTAATGCAACCCGTCTCTGTCGTTTTAATTTCCTCCCTCTCCAGTAATTCATTTATTTTTATTTCTATTCATCTAATTATTTATCCACTTATTTAGTTAGCGGCGAGGCGGAATCAGTGACCCTCACCTTGGCCTGCTGTCCACACCGCCTGTATGGCTATCGATTGGCAGGCCTGATGGCTGTATACATCGCTAGCAAGACAACCTGGGGCTGGGGCTGGGTCTAGGGCTGGATCTGGGGCTGGAGATGGCGCTAGGGATGGGTCTGGGACTGGGGCTGGGGCTGGGGCTGGGGCTGGGGCTGGGGCTGGGGCTGGGGCTGGGGCTGGGTCTAGGGCTGGAGCTGGGGCTGGAGATGGAGATGGAGATGGAGCTAAGGATGGGGCTGGAGCTGGGGTTAGACCTGGGGCTGGGGTATAGGGCTGGATAATGGGGCTGGGGTATGGGGCTGGGGTATGGGGTATGGGGCTACGGCTGTGGTATAAGGCTGGGTTCGGGGCTGGGAACTAGGGCTAGGACTGGGGTATAGGGCTGGGCTAAAGGACTGGGGTATAGGGCTGGGCTATAGGACTGGGGTATAGGGCTGGGTCAGGGGCTGGGGCTGTGAGGTATGGGACTGGGGTCAGGGCTGGGGTATAGGTCTTGGTCAGGGGCTGGGGTATAGGGCTGGGGCTGTGACGTATGGGACTGGGGTCAGGGCTGGAACCAGAGAAAGGGGCTGGGAGACAGCAGCATCCCCAGATGGAGGCAGCGATCCAGGGTCGGCGGTGTCTATGTCTCCCCCTCTCGTCCCTGGGCCTGGAGGTGTTGAAATACAGCCCTCTGTCTGTTTGGCAGGAAGAGTCTGTCTGGGAAAGAGTGACTCAGAGCCAGAAGACAGGAAGGGCATTCAGGGAGGAAGAAAAAAAGAATCCCTCTATCTCTCTCTCTCTTTCTCCCTTTCTATCCCATCTTTACAGCCAAGTCAACAGTTTTACTGTAAGAACCACCAGAGGAGTTTAAGAAGAGGGAGGAAAACAATGAAAAACTCCACCCCAAACATCAGCCCACCCCTCCCTCCCCCTCTTCCCCACCCCAAACATCAGCCCATCCCTCTCTCCCCCTCTTCCCCACCCCAAACTACACATCAGCCCATCCCTCCCTCCCCCTCTTCCCCAACCCAAACATCAGCCAATCCCTCTCTCCCCCTCTTTCCCACCCCAAACATCAGCCCATCCCTCCCTCCCCCTCTTCCCCACCCCAAACTACACATCTGCCCATCCCTTCCTCCCCCTCTTCACCAACCAAAACATCAGCCAATCCCTCCCTCCCCCTCTTTCCCACCCCAAACATCAGCCCATCCCTCCCTCCCCCTCTTCCCCACCCCAAACTACACATCAGCCCATCCCTCCCTCCCCCTCTTCCCCACCCAAAACTAAACATCAGCCCAACCCTCCCTCCCCCTCTTCCCCACCCCAAACATCAGCCAATCCCTCCATCCCCCTCTTTCAGCCCATCCCTCCCCCTTTTCCCCACCCCAAACTACACATCAGCCCATCCCTCCCTCCCCCTCTTCCCCACCCCAAATTACACATCAGCCCATCCCTCCCTCTCCCTCCCCCTCTTCCCCACCCCAAACTACACATCACCCCAGCCCAAACTACACATCAGCCAATCCCTCCCTCCCCCTCTTCCCCACCCCAAACTACACATCAGCCCATCCCTCCCTCCCCATCTTCCCCACCCCAAACTACACATCAGCCCATCCCTCCCTCCCCATCTTCCCCACCCCAAACTACACATCACCCCATCCCTCCCTCCCCCTCTTCCCCACCCCAAACTACACATCAGCCCATCCCTCCCTCCCCACTTCCCCACCCCAAACTACACATCAGCCCATCCCTCCCTCCCCATCTTCCCCACCCAAACTACACATCAGCCCATCCCTCCCTCCCTCCCCCTCTTCCCAACCCGAAACTACACATCACCCCACCCCTCCCTCCCCCTCTTCCCCACCCCAAACTACACATCAGCCCATCCCTCCCTCCCCCTCTTCCCCACCCCAAACTACACATCTGCCCATCCCTCCCTCCCCCTCTTCCCCACCCCAAACTACACATCACCCCATCCCTCCCTCCCCCTCTTCCATACCCCAAACTACACATCAGCCCATCCCTCCCTCCCCATCTTCCCCACCCAAACTACACATCAGCCCATCCCTCCCTCCTCCCCCTCTTCCCCACCCCAAACTACATATCAGCCCATCCCTCCCTCCCCTTCTTCCCCACCCCAAACTACACATCTGCCCATCCCTCCATCCCCCTCTTCCCCAACCCAAACTACACATCACCCCATCCCTCCCTCCCCCCTTCCCCACCCAAACTACACATCACCCCATCCCTCCCTCCCCCTCTTCCCCACCCCAAACTACACATCTGCCCATCCCTCCCTCCCCCTCTTCCCCAACCCAAACTACACATCACCCCATCCATCCCTCCCCCCTTCCCCACCCAAACTACACATCAGCCCATCCCTCCCTCCCCCTCTTCCCCACCCCAAACTACATATCAGCCCATCCCTCCCTCCCCCTCTTCCCCAACCCAAACTACACATCAGCCCATCCCTCCCTCCCCCTCTTCCCCACCCCAAACTACACATCTGCCCATCCCTCCCTCCCCCTCTTCCCCACCCCAACTACACATCAGCCATCCCTCCCTCCCCCTCTTCCCCACCCCAACTACACATCACCCCATCCCTCCCTCCCCCTCTTCCCCACCCCAACTAAACATCAGCCCATCCCTCCCTCCCCCTCTTCCCCACCCCAACCAACTACACATCAGCCCATCCTTCACTCCCCCTCTTCCCCACCCCAAACTACACATCACCCCATCCCTCCCTCTCCCTCTTCCCCACCACAAACTAAACATCAGCCCATCCCTCCCTCCCCCTCTTCCCCACCCCAACTAATCATCAGCCCATCCCTCCCTCCCCCTCTTCCCCACCCCAAACTACACATCACCCCATCCCTCCCTCCCCCTCTTCCCCACCCCAACTACACATCAGCCATCCCTCCCTCCCCCTCTTCCCCACCCCAACTACACATCACCTCATCCCTCCCTCCCCCTCTTCCCCACCCCAACTAAACATCAGCCCATCCCTCCCTCCCCCTCCCCCTCTTCCCCACCCCATACTACACATCACCCCATCCCTCCCTCCCTCCCCCTCTTCCCCACCCCAAACTACACATCAGCCCATCCCTCTCTCCCCCTCTTCCCCACCCCAACTACACATCAGCCATCCCTCCCTCCCCCTCTTCCCCACCCCAACTACACATCACCCCATCCCTCCCTCCCTCCCCCTCTTCCCCACCCCAACCAACTACACATCAGCCCATCCCTCACTCCCCCTCTTCCCCACCCCAAACTACACATCAGCCCATCCCTCCCTCCCCCTCTTCCCCACCCAAAACTACACATCAGCCCATCCCTCCCTCCCTCCCCCTCTTCCCCACCCCAAACTACACATCAGCCACACTCCCTTCCAGAGAGCTTCTGCATCCTCTCTTCCCTTCACCTCCTTCCTTCCCGGGGGGGGGGGGGGGGGTGTAGACGGACGGACGGATGGGGGGGGGAGGGGGGGTAGACAGTGAAATTGATATCCCTGGTTGTCCCTGTCTCAGGAAATATGTTGCCTTTCTGGGACTTATCACAGTGATTGATGGGAGGGGGCCACAACAGCAGGGACCCCTGCCTTAATCAACCACACACACCCTCAACAAATAGGACAGTGGTGGACTAACAAGTCAGATACTGCCGCTCACAAACACACACCCCTCCCTCTGCTGGTAAACACACATGCACACGCTCACACACTTAGTCACGCACGCAGTATCTAAAAGTTATCCTTGGAAGACCTCTCAAAGCAGTCTGGAGGAGGAGGAGTAAGGTACAGAACAAGACAAGAGATGGCAGTAAGGGAACAGGACAGACAGAGAGAGAGAGAGAGAGAGACAGAGAGAGAGAGAGAGAGAGAGAGAGAGAGAGAGAGAGAGAGAGAGAGAGAGAGAGAGAGAGAGAGAGAGAGAGAGAGAGAGAGGGAGAGAGAGAGAGAGAGACAGGGAGGGAGGGAGGGCATACACTGGAGATACACTTTGGTTTCAATGCAATTCATACATTGTATACTTTAGCATAAAGTAACATTTCCTGTAGTCTAATGAAATTGTAGAATAGTTTTGGGTAATGTAAAAATATAGCCCTTCCAGGGTAGGCATGTCCACTTCCAGTAATGCTTTGAATTAATTGTATTTTATGTTTTAGATCACAAAATATGATTTTGTTATACAAACCTCATATCTTAATGGTCCAATGCAGCTGTTTTATCTCAATATCAAAGCTTTTTTTCTCTGTAACAATTAAGTACCTTACTGTGATTGTTTTCAATTAAAATTGTCAAAAATAAACAAAAATAGCTTAGCAAAGAGCAAGTTTCAAGTTTCAAGTTTTATTAGTCGTATGTACGGGATAAGCATGATATGCTGTACATCGTCCAACAAAATGCTTACTTGCAGGTTCCTTCTCGACAATGCAACAACAATAATAAATAATAAAATATAAGAATATTAACATGAAGTAAATGGCTCGGGAGAATGGAATAAACATTTTAGCATACGTATAATACAGGAAGCAAGAATTTCTCAAGCAATAATTTTGCTAGGACTGTCTAGGACTGTCTGGGAGTTGTCTGAGTTGGGAGGGGAAAACTGAACATTAGCTGTTATTGGCAGAGAGGTTTGGAACTCTCTTTCTTATTGGTCTATTAACTAATTTAATGCATGGTGATGTCACCATGGAAGGCCAAAACTCCATCCCACCAAAACAGTCAGTCTTTTCAAGCAGCTCTCACACTAAAAGGGCATTGTCATCAATTTCACAATTTCTCAGTATTATTCCAACCTCATAGTGTGGAAATATATATATAAAACACAGCAAAATCATGTTTTGAGTGCACTGGGCCGTTAATGTTATTAAACATTGTATGCTCATTTGAAAACAATTGGATTCGATTCTGAGAAGTGGAGTTGTGTTAAATTAATCTGAAATATATTTGACTGGCTAGTAATCTTAATCCTTGTGATTTTATACCTTGGATGATTCTAAATGTTTGAAATTATTGTCTACAGAGGGATATGCTTTGGAGTCAAATTCTTATCTTTATAATTTCATCTTTTAAGCATAATAATTTACAGTAACATTAAAAAATAACAACATATTTGCTGATCTTGATTTATTTTTTATTTTGTATAATGTTGCTGTCCTTTTGTCCTGCTTTCTCATGGACTATAATCAAAATGTCTCAATGTTCAGTTATGTAAAAATAATGTCTAATGTTCACTTATTTATTTCACTAGAACATTATAATAATGCACGTACTGTCACGGTTCAGACAGACGACCAGAGGACCACAATTGCGTCACACCAGAAAGTTTATTAAAACTTAAGGGAAAAGGGAAGTAGGGTGTGAATGAAGGCTCCAGGGGTAACAGGGATCCCGTCCAATGTGCTGGGTCTGTGCCCCCCCCAGTGGCAGCGATGCGTCCTATGAAGCCGGTGGTGAGTGGTCCAGAAGTCCTGGGGGGGGGAGACACAGACACAACAGGGCGGAATGAAACAAGGCAGCAGTACAGTTCAAGGGAAATCCAAAATACGTAGTAGCAAGGCAGAAGGCTGGTCAGAGTTACCGGGATTGAAGAGTAGTCAGGAGTCGTTATGGCAGAAGCAGGTCTGGATCTCCTGGGGCAGAAGAGTATCCAAAAATCAGGCAGGTCCGGGGTCACAAAACCAGGGTGAGCCAGAAGCGCGAGCAAACAGGTTCCGGGTGTGAGCTTTGCAGACGATCTGACACCGGAGAGCTGAAAGACAGGGCCTTAAATACTGGGAGAGGTAGTGGGTAATGCAGCGCAGCTGGCAGAGTAATTAGAGCAGAGCAGAGCAGGGACAGGTGGAGCTAGTTAGGCTGAGTAGAGAGAGTGGTGAGCAGAGTGGAAGAAAATTAAGGTGGTAACCCGGTGGAGTGAGAGGCTCATGACAGAACCCCCCCCCCAAGGGACGGCCCCAGAAGTCCCAAGAGCAACACCACGCCGGGCGGGAGGAGGGGAGCCGGAGGAGGGCTAGAACTCCTCCGAACGGTCCGAGTGAACGTCCTCATCCTCGGAGGAAGCCGGAGGGCCGTGGTCGGGAGATGGGACAGGTCCCGAGACAGGATCAGGCACAGGACAGGAAGCCGAGCGGGCAGGACGGTTAGGGACCCCTCTGGGGCGGCCCCTACGGATTGCAGGTTGATCAGGATGCCGTTGGTGGAAAGCGGTGATGAGAGTCCTATCCACAATCCGACTAGCTGGCACCCAGGTCCTTTCCTCAGGTCCATAGCCCTCCCAGTCAATGAGGTACTGGAGACCCCTACCCCTCCGTCTGGACCGAAGCAGGCGGCGGACGGTGTAAACCAGACCACCATCGACGAGCCGTGGAGGAGGAGGACAAGGCGCAGCAGGGACCAGCGGACTCTCATGGATGGGCTTAATCTTAGACACATGGAAAGTGGGGTGCACCCTCAGGGAATTAGGCAGTTGGAGCCGGACAGCAGTTGGGCTAATCACTCTTATGATAGGGAATGGGCCAATGAACCGAGGTGCCAGCTTCTGCGACTCCACCCTGAGTGGCAGGTTCTTCGATGACAACCACACCCTTTGACCAACATGGTAGGTGGGAGCAGGAATTCTCCGACGGTTGGCCCCGGTAGTGTAGCTGGCAACGGATCTGAGGAGTGTGGCTCGGGCTTGTGACCAGGTGCGGCGACATCGACGGGCAAAAGCAAGTGCAGATGGGCAAGTAACCTCCTCTTCCTGGCTGGCAAATAGAGGAGGCTGGTATCCATAAACACATTGGAAAGGGGACATACCGATGGCAGAGCAGGTCAGAGAATTGTGTGCGTACTCCACCCATGTCAATTGCTGCGACCAGGAGTGGGGGTTGCGTGAAGTCATGCATCGCAGTGCCTTCTCGAGCTCCTGATTAGCCCGCTCTGACTGCCCATTGGATTGGGGATGGAATCCGGAAGTCAGACTGACTGTGGCTCCCAGCAGGTGACAGAACTCCTTCCAAAAAGCGGAGGAGAATTGTGGACCACGGTCAGAAACTACATCCTTTGGCAGTCCGTGGATCCGGAAGACGTGTTCCAGGACCACCTGGGCGGTCTCCTTGGCGGTTGGGAGCTTGGGGAGGGGAATGAAGTGTGCCATCTTGCTGAAACGGTCAACTATGGTGAGAATGACGGTCATGCCACTTGAAGGGGGCAGCCCCGTGACAAAGTCAAGGGCGATGTGAGACCAGGGACGTCTGGGCACAGGCAGGGGCTGCAGCAATCCGGCTGGGGGCTGGCAGGACGACTTGTGTTGGTTGCAGATGGGGCAGGCTTGGACGAATTCCCGTACATCCTTTCTCAGAGAGGGCCACCAGAACCTCTGGGCGAGCAGGTTGTAAGTGCGGGTGGAGCCAGGGTGACAAGCTAGGCGGGAGTCATGTCCCCACTGAACGACCTGGGACCTCAGGTCTTCGGGGACAAAAAGGCGGTCAGCTGGGCAAGTGCTGGGACCTGGCTGGTTACGGAGAGCCTCCAGCACCTGTTCCTCAACAGCCCAGGTCAGAGCTGCAACGATGCAGGGACTTGGCAGAATCGACACAGGGTCCTTGGAGGGGGTGTCATCCTTCTGGAATTGACGGGAGAGGGCGTCTGGCTTGGTGTTGCGTGATCCAGGCCGGTATGACAGAGTGAAATTAAACCTGGTGAAGAACAGGGCCCAGCGGGACTGCCTGGAGTTCAACCGTTTGGCCGTGCGGATGTACTCCAAGTTCTTATGATCGGTCCAAACGAGAAATGGAATGGTGGACCCCTCCAGCCAGTGACGCCACTCCTCCAAGGCAAGCTTCACAGCCAGCAGCTCACGGTTCCCTATGTCGTAATTGCACTCAGAGGGGGACAACCGACGTGAGAAAAAGGCACAGGGATGGAGCTTCCTATCCTCCGCAGCCCACTGAGAAATCACAGCACCAACTCCCACATCCGAGGCGTCCACCTCCACAATGAATTGCCGGTCCACATCAGGCATCTGGAGGATGGGAGCGGAGGTGAACCTCACCTTGAGGGTACTGAAGGCTTTGTCGGCTGCTGGGGTCCAGGTGAAGGGTTGCTTGGTGCTGGTTAGAGCAGTGAGAGGGGCAGCAACGGTACTGTAGTTCCGGATAAACTTTCTATAGAAGTTAGCAAACCCCAGAAACTGTTGCAGCTTCTTTCTGTTCTCCGGAACTGGCCATGAAGTGACTGCTGATACTTTGGCAGGATCCATTTGGATACTTCCCTCTGCCACTATGTACCCCAGGAAGGCCACTGTCTTGACGTGAAACTCACATTTCTCTGCCTTGGCGTAGAGGGAATTCTCCAGAAGACGATGAAGGACTTGCTGGACATGGCGGGTGTGTTCAGACAGGTTTCTGGAGTAGATTAAGATGTCATCCAGGTAAACGAAGACAAACTTGTTTAACATGTCCCGCAGTACATCATTCACAAGAGCCTGGAACACAGCAGGAGCATTGGTGAGGCCAAAAGGCATAACCAGATACTCGTAGTGGCCTGTTGGTGTATTGAATGCGGTTTTCCATTCATCTCCCTCCCGGATCCGCACTAGGTGGTAAGCGTTTCTGAGATCCAACTTGGTAAAAACAGTGGCTCCCTGGAGCAACTCAAAAGCAGAGGTGAGCAGAGGCAGAGGGTAACGGTTTTTCACTGTGATGTCGTTGAGTCCCCTGTAGTCGATGCAGGGGCGAAGAGATCCGTCCTTCTTCCCCACAAAGAAGAAGCCAGCACCAGCAGGAGATGAAGATGAACGGATTAATCCTGTGGACAGAGAGCCATTGATGTAGTCCTCCATGGACTTTCTTTCAGGAGCAGACAACGAATAAAGACGACCCTTTGGAGGGGCTGTTCCAGGGAGGAGGTCGATGGCACAGTCGTACGGTCGGTGAGGGGGCAGAGATGTGGCTCTTGCTTTGTTAAACACCTCTCTGAGACCATGGTAGCATTCTGGGACATTGGAGAGGTCAGGAGCGGAGTTAGTAGGTACTGGCCGAGGGGGTAGTGCGGCAGCAAGCAGGCAGGTTCGGTGGCAGTCCTCTCCCCACTCCCTGATCACCCCGGTCACCCAGTCGAGCTGAGGGTTGTGCCGGCGGAGCCATGGGTAACCCAGGATGAGGGGTTGGCCTGGAGAGGGGAGCAGGTGAAACTGGATAGTTTCTTGATGGTTTCCGGACAGACCCATCGAGACCGGGGCCGTGACATGAGTGACCGATCCGAGTAAGTGTCCGTCCAGTGCCCGGGCAGGAATAGGAGGTGTCAAACGGAGGTTCTCCAGTCCCAGTTGGCGTGCCAGCTTGATGTCCATTATGTTGGCTTCGGCGCCAGAATCCACCAGAGCAGCCAGGGTGTGAGTTGAGTCAGAGAGGCGGAGGTGAACTTGCAGCAGGGGTTTGCGGTCGGAGGACTGGATGGTCATTGAACTCAACCGGACTCCCCCTATGCCCGGTGAGCTTCGGCCCTTTAAAGGGCAGGTTACCACACGATGTCCATCACCTCCACAATAGAGGCAGAGGTTTGAGGTGAAGCGGCGCTGGCGCTCTGCAGGAGTGAGAGAGGCTCGCCCAATCTCCATAGGCTCAGACTGATCAAGCTGACCTGGGTGAGTGGCAGTAGATGACAGGAGCCCAGTCGGATCTCTCCGAATGCCGGTAGTAGGTGGACCTTGGCGCCCCCTCTCACGACGACGGGTCTGTATCCTTCTGTCGATCCTGACAGTCAGTGCGATGGCTTCATCAAGAGTGGAAGGCAGTTCATGGGAGACCAGTCCACCAACGATGGTGTGTTCCAAGAACTTCGTCTAGCCAGGGTTCGGAAGTCGATGGAATGGTCTGCGACTGTACGTCTGCCTTGTCGAATACTGAACAGTTCACGAGACGCTTCTGCGGTTGGTGAATCCAGGTCAAACACCTTCAGCATCTCCTCAGCAAACAGGTCGAAGGTTGCACATGCGGGGGTTTGACGTTCGAACTCTGCTGTTCCCCAGAGTCGAGCTCGGCCCGTCAGGTGAGTGATGGCATACCCAACTTTAGCCCCCTCCGTGGCGAAGGTCCTTGGCTGCAAGGAGAACTGAAGTCGGCAGCTAGTCAGGAATGGCCGGACCTGGGTTGAATCGCCGTTGAACCGCTCGGGGTTTCCAATCTTGGGTTCCGGAGCAGCGGCTGCAATGACCGGGGCAGGTAACTCGGGGGCAGGGCTGGTGGGCAGACTGGCTGGGGTAAGGTTGGTGAGGAGTTGAATGATCATGGCGAGTTGTTGTTGCTGCTGCTGGAACTGCTGCTCATGCTCATCGGTTTCCATGTCGGGGAAAGTGTGCGCTGAGTCCATAATGGTCAGATCGTACTGTCACGGTTCAGACAGACGACCAGAGGACCACAATTGCGTCACACCAGAAAGTTTATTAAAACTTAAGGGAAAAGGGAAGTAGGGTGTGAATGAAGGCTCCAGGGGTAACAGGGATCCCGTCCAATGTGCTGGGTCTGTGCCCCCCCCAGTGGCAGCGATGCGTCCTATGAAGCCGGTGGTGGGTGGTCCAGAAGTCCTGGGGGGGGGAGACACAGACACAACAGGGCGGAATGAAACAAGGCAGCAGTACAGTTCAAGGGAAATCCAAAATACGTAGTAGCAAGGCAGAAGGCTGGTCAGAGTTACCGGGATTGAAGAGTAGTCAGGAGTCGTTATGGCAGAAGCAGGTCTGGATCTCCTGGGGCAGAAGAGTATCCAAAAATCAGGCAGGTCCGGGGTCACAAAACCAGGGTGAGCCAGAAGCGCGAGCAAACAGGTTCCGGGTGTGAGCTTTGCAGACGATCTGACACCGGAGAGCTGAAAGACAGGGCCTTAAATACTGGGAGAGGTAGTGGGTAATGCAGCGCAGCTGGCAGAGTAATTAGAGCAGAGCAGAGCAGGGACAGGTGGAGCTAGTTAGGCTGAGTAGAGAGAGTGGTGAGCAGAGTGGAAGAAAATTAAGGTGGTAACCCGGTGGAGTGAGAGGCTCATGACACGTACACTTAGTGTACAAAATAAGCTCTTTCCATGACATAGACTGACCAGGTGAATCCAGGTGAAAGCTATGATCCCTTATTGATGTCACTTTTTAAATCCACTTAAATCAGTGTAGCTGAAGAGGAGGAGACAGGTTAAAGAAGGATTTTTAAGCCTTGAGACAATTGAGACATTTGATTTGATTTAATTTATTAGGATCCCCATTTGCCACCGCCAATGGCGACAGCTAGTCTCACTGGGGTCCGACACATAATGAAAAATACATTACAGACAAAAGTTTTTACAATTTACATACATTTACACATGAAACAATTTCAAAGATTTTACTGTGTAAAAGTTCATATAAGGAAATCAGTCAATTTAAATAAATACATTAGGCCCTAATGTATGGATTTCACGTGACTGGGAATACAGATATGCATCTGTTGGTCACAGATACAAAAAAAAAGTAGTGGCATGGATCAGAAACACAGTCAGTATTTGGTGTGACCACCATTTGCCAGCATCCCTGTAGAACGCTTTTGTCACCTTGTAGAGTCCATGACCCGACGAATTGAGGCTGTTCTGAGGACAAAAGGGGGTGAAATTCAATATTAGGAAGGTGTTCCTAATGTTTTGTACACTCAGTGTATTTACAACAGTGATCAATAGGAGTGTATGTGTCTGTGTGTGTGTGTTCCCTTTCAACACTATTCAAATGAGTTTTTAGTACTCAGCTCTTTGGCAGCTGAAGGGTGTGGGTGCAGTGTCAGTGACATCAGAGAGACAGAGAGACAAATGCCATATACTCTGCCGTTCCCCCAAACTCTTCTTCACACACCTCCCCTATCGACCCCCTCTCTACCTCCTCTCTACCTCCCTCTCTACCTCCCTCTCTACCTCCCTCTCTACCTCCCTCTCTACCTCCCTCTCTATCTCCCTCTCTATCTCACTCTCTATCTCCCTCTCTATCTCCCTCTCTACCTCCTTCTCTACCTCCCTCTCTACCTCCCTCTCTACCTCCCTCTCTATCTCCCTTTCTACCTCCCTCTCTACCTCCCTCTCTACCTCCCTCTCTACCTCCCCTCTCTACCTCCCCTCTCTATCTTCCTCTCTGTCTCCCTCTCTGCCCCACACTATAGTCAAATTGTTTCTCAAATGGAACACAATTGAAAGGCAGACAGTTGGTCAATGGCTGCAGCTAGTCCATTGATTACCAATAGGCTGTGTGAGGGACTGGAACTAGGCCCTATTCTCCGTGAAGGCTCCTATCCCGACAGCATTTCCCTTTCATTTAAATACCACCACTGTTGTTACCTGTCTTCTACTACTATTAACAAAAACAAGATAGATCACTGAGCTGCAACAAGACACACACAAACATGCATACACACACACACACACACACACACACATACATAGATGCTTTCTATTCAATACGTTTTTATCGGTGCATCTATCTTTGCCTTTGTGTGTGTGCTTCCTCTCTCTTTTCTTTGTCTTCACCAGGAAGTTTTAGAGATGTTTTAGAAGGATTTCATCACTGTAGATACAGTTGTTGAGACCTGTTAAAACACCATACTAATGTTACCGTCCTTCCTTCCCACTTTCCTTCCTTCCCACCTTCCTTCCTTCCTTCCTTCCTTCCTTCCTTCCTTCCTTCCTTCCTTCCTTCCTTCCTTCCTTCCTTCCTTCCTTCCTTCCTTCCTTCCTTCCTTCCTTCCTTCCTTCCTTCCTTCCTTCCTTCCTTCCTTCCTTCCTTCCTTCCTTCCTTCCTTCCTTCCTTCCTTCCTTCCTCCTCTTCCTTCCTTCCTTCCTTCCTTCCTTCCCACCTTCCTTCCTTCCACCTTTGTTCCTTTTACCTTCCATCCTTCCTTCACATCTTCCTTCCTCTGCAAACTCATTCCTTTCTTCTTTCCCACATTCCTGCCTTCCTTCCTTTCCACCTTCCTTCCTTCATTCCCACTTCCTTCCTTCCTTCCTTCCTTCCTTCCTTCCTTCCTTCCTTCCTTCCTTCCTTCCTTCCTTCCTTCCTTCCTTCCTTCCTTCCTTCCTTCCTTCCTTCCTTCCTTCCTTCCTTCCTTCCTTCCTTCCTTCCTTCCTTCCTTCCTTCCTTCCTTCCTTCCTTCCTTCCTTCCTTCTTTCCCACACTCCTTCCTTCCTTCAGTCCTTCCTTTCCACCTTCCTTCCTTCCTACCATCGTTCCTTCCTTCCAACCTTCCTTCCTTCCTTCCCAACTTCCTTCCTTCCTTCCTTTGTATGCAAAGTCCATCTCCTGTGTAAAGGGGTCCAGGATTGGGTGATGGGAGGATGAGGAGTGGAGGAGGAGGAGGAATAGAGGAGGATGACAGCATCCCTTTCTCCTTCGCTGTCCGTTTCTCCTTGGTGGTCCTTCCAGCAGTAAATAAATTAGACCAAGGGTGAGGGTGTGTGTGTCGGCATGGGAAACCTAGCTGTCTGATGTATAGACCTGCTGATAAAGGCCTGCTGGATGTGTGTGTGTTTGTGTGTATATATGTTTGTGTGAGGACCCCCCTACTCGCACTGTGTGACAGTAGGTCCCTCTGTGTTCCTGTATGTGTGTGTTCTGTGTGTGTGTGTGTGCCTGTGTGTGTGTGTGTGTTCCAGTGTGTGTGTGTGTTCACTTTGTGTGTGTGTGTGTGTGTTCCAGTGTGATCCTGTGTGTGTGTGTTCCTGTGTGTGTTCCTGTGTGTGTGTTCCAGTGTGTGTGTGTGTGTTCACTTTGTGTGTGTGTGTGTTCCAGTGTGTGTGTGTGTTCCTGTGTGTGTTCCTGTGTGTGTTCCTGTGTGTGTGTTCCTGTGTGTGTGTGTGTGTTCCAGTGTGTTCCTGGGTGTGTGTGTTCCTGTGTGTGTTCCTGTGTGTGTGTTCCTGTGTGTGTATGTGTTCCTGTGTTTTCCTATATGTGTGTGTTCCTGTGTGTGTGTGACAGTATCTGAGGGAGCGTGTGGTGGTAGATTGATGTGTACCTCCGGCTTGGTCGTTTCTGTGGAGAATGTCCACGCTCCTCTAGCTAATGATGCTACATCCATCCTGGGGCCCTGTGTGTGTGTGTGTGTGCGTGTGTACGTATGTGTGTGTGCGTGTGTGTGTTCCACACTGGGAAGGCTCCACTGTGGCCGTTATTATTATATATAGACACCCTTGTCAGGGATTTACATCACTGATCCCAAATCCTGGGAAGAGCGAGGTGATGGGGGACAGGGGTGAGGAGAGGAGGGGGTTGGAGGGGAGAAGAGGAGTCAGGGGGGCTGGGTTGAGGAGAGGAGAGGGTTGGAGGGGAGAAGAGGAGTCAGGGGGGCTGGGTTGAGGAGGGGAGGGGGTTGGAGGGGAGAAGAGGAGTTCAGGGGGGCTGGGTTGTGGTGGAGATATCTGACTGATAGTGTTGAAAGTTAGAGACTTGGGGAGGGGAGAAAGAGAGCAGAGAGAAAACAGTGTGTTCCTGATACACTGATAAAGAAATGTGTGAGTAAGATATGACTAAAATGTCACACCCTCAGTTAAACTAAAATGTCTGACTAATTAGTAGACTAGAGCTTAGAGAGTTAATCAAATGTGTTTATATAAGATGCATATATGCCCAAGAAACAGAGTATTTGTGTCTTGTAATTAGGCAAGCAGATGTGCAAAACGATTGAAACCAATAACAGGAGACTGGTTCCAAAAACACACAGGGAAAGGGGAGCGAAAAGGCTTGCAGGATATTGTGAGGACGGCGATAACTCAGCCTACCCGAGCAAGGAGTAGACTATGATGAGAACATGTGTGTGCGTGTGTATGTGTGTGTGTGTGTGTGTGTATGTGTGTGTGTGTGTGTGTGTGTGTGTGTGTGTGACCTGATGGTCAGGAGAGCAGAGGAAAATCACATGAGCTAAACCCAGGTGTGAGCTTACAAGATGCGTACAGTGGAAAAATACAGCCCGCCTACAGCGGGGTGGGATTTTTCCTCTGACGTGTGCGTATAAAAAGATTGTACGATCATTTTGTTGCAGAGCGCTCTCAATGATTAAAGGCTGACCATTGCAGGATTGGGTCTTTGTTTAATTAATTTCTGGGAATTATTCAAAGATTTAAGAAGTGTTGACTTCAACCATTGAGATAACAAAATTCTCATGACATGAGTGTCTTTGTTGAGGGGCTGACACTTTGTTCCTCTCCTGATATACTAGAGTGTCTTTGTTGAGGGGCTGACAGTGTTTACATTTCTGTTGGTTTTACTGACATACTGTAGGTTGTTGTTGGTATGTGTCTCATTTGTGTTAGGACCGTGTTCTGATTTGTAATCTGTTTGTGTAGGATCGGTCTGGAAATGTGCCTTTGACATCAATGCATGATTTATATTTTAGTTGGGCACGGACATCTTTAGATAGGATTCAACCCATTATCACCTGGGAGAGACAATCTGATTACCAGCTGTTTATGACCAATGGACAAACATTTCATTCAAATTCACTGAGAAAAGACGAGATAAAATATTAAATAGATTTAATTTAAATAGATTAATTTGAATGGCAAAAATATCTAAACACTAAGGTGTGAGAACCTTAACTAGCTAAGATGTCTCCATATTACCAGGAATACCTTATGTTGATGAAACAATGACAGGAAATCAATAGTCCATGTACCTAATGAAGTAATAAGAGTCTGAGAGTGTGTGTGTGTGTGTGTGTGTTTCCCATCCCTGAGCAATCACACACAGCTGAAGCCAGGTCCCTCGGGCAGGGATCCGCTTTAACTAACAACTTCATTACCCTCTCTGCAGACACACACACACACACACACACACACACACACACACACTCACACAAGCACCATGCACGCAGGCAGGCACGCACGCAGGCACAAGCACACACACACCTTTTACCCAGACGGAAAAGCCTGTGTGTGTGTGTGTGTGTGTGTGTGTTTGGGTCTGTCTGTCTGTCTGTCTTTCTGTCTCTACCTACAGTATAGTAAGCCTTTATCCACTGTGTGGGTGTTCACCTATGTTAGCCCTTTTCCCACTCTGCCCAGACGGTCTGTTAGTGTGTTCTCGGGTCTCTCCCGTCTATCCCAACTCCCCTTCAGTGTGTTCCCAGGTCCTGCCAAGTTATTCTGAAGCTGTGAAAACACTCCCAGTCCTGAGCCCAATGGCAGACACTGCAGAGCTTCAATCAACCAATTAGATCATCAAGGGGCTCTCTCCTTGCTACCATCAGCCAATCACCTTGTCCAAATCACAGAAACACGCACACACACACAGACACACACACGCACACACTTGCACACACACACGCACACACACAAACACGTGTGCAGACGTGCATGCCCACAAACACCCGTCCATTAAAGATGCCTAGGGTCGGGGTGGGCTGGCTGATAAAGAAAGATTATGTCCCGAATAACGGTGTGAAGGAATTTGGACAAAACAACATGACGTACGGCAGAGCCTGTTTACTAGTGGGTAATTAATTTTCCACATATGCTGGAAACATCTGTCGCTATGACCTGCCGAGGAGGAGAGGACAAGCTGCTGCAGTGCTTCTACCATTCTCATTAGCATACACACACACACACGAGCGCACGCGCATGCAAACAGACAGACAGTTCTTTTCTGCATCTGACTGGCACACAACTGATATGTTGAATTAGTCCAGACCCGTTCAGAAAACAGAGAGACAGTTTATTTCTGCATCTGACTGGCACACAACTGATATGCCAACACGCACAGAATGTGGTTAGCTTGCCTAAGACCTGAAGACTTGTGTTAGCTCCCCAAGGTAATACTTTGGCTTTAGCTCAACGGCCTAACAGTCTTGTGGCGCACAGACCACTCCGGTAAAAACGCAGTCATTCACACACACAAAAGTGCAAAACTTGTGTAACAAAGTACAGTGTAATGCCTCGGCTAGCTAAAAGAGCAACAACAGCAGAACAACTACAGGATGATCTTCATTAACCTCCACTATCCCACAATTCCCTCTGGTGCTGCGTAGAGAGACAGAGACAAACTCCCCCCATGTGTCAGCCCCGTCCCACCTCTCCCCCTCACCCCTCTCCCCAACAAGCACTCCTGCCTGTGTATCGAGTTCTCCCTCCCTCCCATACCCCACCCTACCTCCCCTATTCCCAACACAACCTCACCGCAAACAACGATAGAATTTCACAGTAACAAACAGTGGGCAAATACTTCCCTGTGTTCTCTCCACACATCACACTCTCTCACAACAAACAACGCTAAAACTACCCAGAAACAACATATAAAGAATGCAACAGCAGGTCTCCCTGAAGCTCTCTGCAAATTAGGTGAGGAATCAATTAAGGTGTTTCAGAAGGAGACTGTCTTTCCTTCAGCTCATTCTGCCTCTAATGTGATTGTACTGTGTGTGTGTGTGTGTGTATGCGCGTGTGCACGTGTGTGTGTGTGTGTGAGAGAGAGAGTGTGAGTGTGCACGTGTGTGTGTGTGCACGTGTGTGTGTGTGTGTGTGTGTGTGAGAGTGTGTGTGTGTGTGTGTGTGTGTGTGTGTGTGTGTGTGTGTGTGTGTGTGTGTGAGAGAGAGAGTGTGAGTGTGCACGTGTGTGTGTGTGCACGTGTGTGTGTGTGTGTGTGTGTGTGAGAGTGTGTGTGTGTGTGTGTGTGTGTGTGTGTGTGTGTGCTCTTAGCTGCTCTGCGCTGTGTGTCTCTCAGCCAGCAGCATAATAAAGCAATAAGGCTAATCTGGTTGGCCGCTTGCCTCCACGTCCACACACACCTAATGAGATTCTGCACTCCATCAACATGATGGTGCACTGTGTGTGTGTGTGTGTGTGTGTGTGTGTGTGTGTGTGTGTGTGTGTGTGTGTGTGTGTGTGTGTGTGTGTGTGTGCGTGTGTGTGTGTGTGTGTGTATGTGCACGCCTCTCTCCTCACAAAATGAATTTGACCATTTACATCCTATCATTTACCTTATACAAATTAGCCCTTGAACACTTTACTTTGACAACCTACAATGATAACACACACTTAAACACGCACATGAACACACACTTGAACACACTCTATTTTTTATTTATTTATATTTTTAACAATTTTTAAATTGGGGATTGACTAAAATGTAAAATTGAACACACACATGCATTATGCAGCTTCATTTATTTTGTTTTTCAGAAGAGCGTTAATTGGGCAAAGCAGACAAGTGAACAGGCAGGGAGAGTGAGATTTGTTTTATTTTTTTCTTTGTATGATATTTGCATTTTTATTTATTTTTTCTTAGGTTGTAGATCAGCTTTAATATTGCAGATAGATTGTAACTTCCGTCAATTGTTTTCTCTCGCAAATATATATATATATATACATATACACATACATATAAATACATATACACTTACATATAAATACATACATATATATATATCCTTTAAAAAAATATATTTCCCTTTATTACTTTCCAACCCCACCACCCCTCCTGTAATTGGAGTAAACTAGTGAACAACAATGCTTAGGCCTCTACTTCCAGCTTAGACATACAGTGGGGGAAAAAAGTATTTAGTCAGCCACCAATTGTGCAAGTTCTCCCACTTAAAAAGTTGAGAGAGGCCTATAATTTTCATCATAGGTACACGTCAACTATGACAGAGAAATTGAGAGAAAAAAAATCCAGAAAATCACATTGTAGGATTTTTAATGAATTTATTTGCAAATTATGGTGGAAAATAAGTATTTGGTTACCTACAAACAAGCAAGATTTCTGGCTCTCACAGACCTGTAACTTCTTCTTTAAGAGGCTCCTCTGTCCTCCACTCGTTACCTGTATTAATGGCACCTGTTTGAACTTGTTATCATTATAAAAGACACCTGTCCACAACCTCAAACAGTCACACTCCAAACTCCACTATGGCCAAGACCAAAGAGCTGTAAAAGGACACCAGAAACAAAATTGTAGACCTGCACCAGGCTGGGAAGACTGAATCTGCAATAGGTAAGCAGCTTGGTTTGAAGAAATCAACTGTGGGAGCAATTATTAGGAAATGGAAGACATACAAGACCACTGATAATCTCCCTCGATCTGGGGCTCCACGCAAGATCTCACCCCTTGGGGTCAAAATGATCACAAGAACGGTGAGCAAAAATCCCAGAACCACACGGGGGGACCTAGTGAATGACCTGCAGAGAGCTGGGACCAAAGTAACAAAGCCTACCATCAGTAACACACTACGCCGCCAGGGACTCAAATCCTGCAGTGCCAGACGTGTCCCCCTGCTTAAGCCAGTACATGTCCAGGCCCGTCTGAAGTTTGCTAGAGTGCATTTGGATGATCCAGAAGAGGATTGGGAGAATGTCATATGGTCAGATGAAACCAAAATAGAACTTTTTGGTAAAAACTCAACTCGTCGTGTTTGGAGGACAAAGAATGCTGAGTTGCATCCAAAGAACACCATACCTACTGTGAAGCATGGGGGTGGAAACATCATGCTTTGGGGCTGTTTTTCTGCAAAGGGACCAGGACGACTGATCCGTGTAAAGGAAAGAATGAATGGGGCCATGTATCGTGAGATTTTGAGTGAAAACCTCCTTCCATCAGCAAGGGCATTGAAGATTAAACGTGGCTGGGTCTTTCAGCATGACAATGATCCCAAACACACCGCCCTGGCAACGAAGGAGTGGCTTCGTAAGAAGCATTTCAAGGTCCTGGAGTGGCCTAGCCAGTCTCCAGATCTCAACCCCATAGAAAATCTTTGGAGGGAGTTGAAAGTCCGTGTTGCCCAGCGACAGCCCCAAAACATCACTGCTCTAGAGGAGATCTGCATGGAGGAATGGGCCAAAATACCAGCAACAGTGTGTGAAAACCTTGTGAAGACTTACAGAAAACGTTTGACCTGTGTCATTGCCAACAAAGGGTATATAACAAAGTATTGAGAAACTTTTGTTATTGACCAAATACTTATTTTCCACCATAATTTGCAAATAAATTAATTAAAAATCCTACAATATGATTTTCTGGATTTCTTTTTCTCATTTTGTCTGTCATAGTTGACGTGTACCTATGATGAAAATTACAGGCCTCTCTCATCTTTTTAAGTGGGAGAACTTGCACAATTGGTGGCTGACTAAATACTTTTTTCCCCCACTGTACTAAACTCAGCAAAAAAAGAAACGTTCCTTTTTCAGGACCCTGTCTTTCAAAGATAATTCGTAAAAATCCAAATAACTTCACAGATCTTCATTGAAAAGGGTTTAAACACTGTTTCCCATGCTTGAACCATAAACAATTAATGAACATGCACCTGTGGAACGGTCGTTAAGACACTAACAGCTTACAGACGGTAGGCAATTAAGGTCACAGTTATGAAAACTTAGGACACTAAAGAGGCCTTTCTACTGACTCTGAAAAACACAAAAATAAAGATGCCCAGGGTCCCTGCTCATCTGCGTGAACGTGCCTTAGGCATGCTGCAAGGAGACATGAGGACTGTAAATTACAATGTCCGTACTGTGAGATGCCTAAGACAGCGCTACAGGGATACAGGACAGACAGCTGATCGTCCTCGCAGTGGCAGACCACGGGTAACAACACCTGCACAGGATCGGTACATCCGAATATCACACCTGCGGGACAGGTACAGGATGGCAACAACAACTGCCCGAGTTACACCAGGAACGCACAATCCCTCCATCAGTGCTCAGACTGTCCGCAATAGGCTGAGAGAGGCTGGACTGAGGGCTTGTAGGCCTGTTGTAAGGCACGTCCTCACAAGACATCACCGGCAACAACGACAGGACTGACAAAAAGTGCTCTTCACTGATGGCAGCGGTTTTGTCTCACCAGGAGTGATGGTCGGATTCGCGTTTACCGTCGAAGAAATAAGCGTTACACTGAGGCCTGTACTCTGGAGCGGGATCGATTTGGTGGTGGAGGGTCTGTCATGGTCTGGGGCGGTGTGCCACAGCATCATCGGACTGAGCTTGTTGTCATTGCAGGCAATCTCATCTCTGTGCGTTACAGGGAAGACATCCTCCTCCCTCATCAAATCAAATCAAATCAAATCAAATTTTATTGGTCACATGCGCCGAATACAACAGGTGCAGACATTACAGTGAAATGCTTACTTACAGCCCTTAACCAACAGTGCATTTATTTTTAACAAAAAAAGTAAAAATAAAACAACAACAAAAAAAGTGTTGAGAAAAAAAAGAGCAGAAGTAAAATAAAGTGACAGTAGGGAGGCTATATATACAGGGGGGTACCGTTGCAGAGTCAATGTGCGGGGGCACCGGCTAGTTGAGGTAGTTGAGGTAATATGTACATGTGGGTAGAGTTAAAGTGACTATGCATAAATAATTAACAGAGTAGCAGCAGCGGAAAAAGGATGGGGTGGGGGGGCAGTGCAAATAGTCCGGGTAGCCATGATTAGCTGTTCAGGAGTCTTATGGCTTGGGGGTAGAAGCTGTTGAGAAGTCTTTTGGACCTAGACTTGGCACTCCGGTACCGCTTGCCGTGCGGTAGCAGAGAGAACAGTCTATGACTAGGATGGCTGGAGTCTTTGACAATTTTGAGGGCCTTCCTATGACACCGCCTGGTATAGAGGTCCTGGATGGCAGGAAGCTTGGCCCCAGTGATGTACTGGGCCGTACGCACTACCCTCTGTAGTGCCTTGCGGTCGGAGGCCAAGCAGTTGCCATACCAGGCGGTGATGCAACCAGTCAGGATGCTCTCAATGGTGCAGCTGTAGAATTTTTTGAGGATCTGAGGACCCATGCCAAATCTTTTCAGTCTCCTGAGGGGGAATAGGCTTTGTCGTGCCCTCTTCACGACTGTCTTGGTGTGTTTGGACCATGATAGTTCGTTGGTGATGTGGACACCAAGGAACTTGAAGCTCTCAACCTGTTCCACTACAGCCCCACTACATGTACCCTTCCTGCAGGCTCATCCTGACATGACCCTCTAGCATGACAATGCCACCAGCCATACTGCTTGTTCTGTGCGTGATTTCCTGCAAGACAGGAATGTCAGTGTTCTGCCATGGCCAGCGAAGAGCCCGGATCTCAATCTGATTGAGCACGTCTGGGACCTGTTGGATCGGAGGGTGAGGGCTAGGGCCATTCCCCACAGAAATGTCCGGGAACTTTCAGGTGCCTTGGCGGAAGAGTGGGGTAACATCTCACAGCAAGAACTGGCAAATCTGGTGCAGTCCATGAGGAGATGCACTGCAGTACTTAATGCAGCTGGTGGCCACACCAGATACTGACAGTTTTTTTTTATTTTGACCCCCCCTTTGTTCAGGGACACATTATTCAATTTCTGTTAGTCACATTTATGTGGAACTTGTTCAGTTTATGTCTTAGTTGTTGAGTCTTGTTATGTTCATACAAATATTTACACGTTAAGTTTGCTGAAAATAAACGAGGTTGACAGTGTGAGGACGTTTCTTTTTTTGCTGAGTTTATATACATTTTATGGACACAGTCAATTTTACAATAATTCTATTTTGTTTGTTTTTACTCCTGAACTTCCTCTACCCTCAACCTCTCCGATCATTTTCATGATGTCCATCCGGTTTGCTTCTATATGCCATATCTTTCTAACTGTGCTCTTTCACAAAAGCTCTCAACCTATAACCTATGTACTTTTTATGGACACAGTATGCTTTACGTTAGATATCTTGTTGTTATTAGTTGTTGTTAGTTGTTATTAGTCCCATCCTTCAGCTCCATTCAACACCTCCCATCTATCTCTTAACACCATCCATAGGTAGAGTGACATTAGAGGAGTAGGGACATACTGCCCTCACCCAGAAGAACACTGAAAAGGACCCACATAGAAACACACACACACCCACACACACACACAAACACTTCCCTCTTGATGCTCAGGCCTCAATACAATCACCATTACCTAACCACTGTCCCACCAATGTGTGAGGCGTGACTTTTAGAGGACACACCAACAAACACTCACACATGCATAGGTACACACATACACACACACACGTACGCACACACAGACACACACACACGCGCACACACACGCACACACACACCAACACACACACTCACACACGCATGCATACGTACACACATGCACAAATGCACACACACATACACGTACGCACACACACACATACACACAGACACACACACACTCAGCGTGAGGTGTATGTAGAGGACAGAGGTCTGTGATGTGGAGAAGAGTTGTGATCAATGGACCAGATAATGAGTTACTATAAACACCTTTAGTGTCCAGGACTGATTAATATATGGACCAGTAGCACTCTGATCACATGGACAGTCTGACACTGGCACAGTTAACTCTACATGTATGTTCTGTTTCAGACAATACACTGGCACAGTTAACTCTACAAGGCTGCTACAAGGGCATTAAATGAACACCTGCCACCTGTCAAATAGGGGTAGATTTAGGTATTGGCTTGTAAGAATGTCAATTTCACAAGCCACGTTGACGGGTGGTCAATTTGCAGGGCTCTACAGTGCATTACAATTGCGAATAAAAATAGTCCATTGTTTTTTTTGTTTTTTTGTATGTAATTATGGGGAAAAAATATTTTGGCTGGTAAAGAATCTGAGGGGCTGGTAGAATTTTTCATCTACCTTCCACAGTTAATGGTGGACTAAAACGTTAATTTTAAGCCCTGGTTGCTACTGTTCTAGACCATCAATAGTCAAATGAGCATGATCACATGACAAACCCTCACAGCTTCTCTCTCTCTCTTTCTCTTCCTCCCCTCTCTCTCTCTCCACCTACTTCCTCTGTCTTACTGTGTGAGGGAGACAGTCACGTGGGAAGAGCAGATAACTCTGAAGTTGTTAATAAAAGAAAGCTATCTGTGAGTGATTTGATATGAACTTATTAACCAGAGTGCCAATGACGCTAAACAAAAGCGAAGAATGTGTGTGTGTGTGCCTGTGTGTGTGTGCCTGTGTGTGTGTGCCTGTGTGTGTGCCTGTGTGTGTGTGCCTGTGTGTGTGTGTCCGTGCGTGCTTGTGTCGAGGCGATAGATCATATCTAAGGAGTGTTTTCTCTCAGCACAGATACCATCATCACTTAATACTTTCTGCAGATCCTTGAGCTAAATCACTTTGCAATGCATCATTGGCTGTTCAGTCGCTTCACTGGCAGATGGTTTCAGCTGCTCCATCTGTTGGAGGAGATGTCTTCCAAAAGGCCTGCTCACCTTCAGCCAGAGCCACCCACAGACAGGGGTGTGTGTGTGTGCGTGTGTGTGTGTGTGTGTGTTTGTATGTGTGTGTCCCATCAGCAAGCTAGGGAAGAGAGGACCAGCTTTACTATTACAGTCATGGTCCAGAGGCTTCTCTTCTCTTCAGTTAATGCTTTCAACACAGTCAGAGTCATATCTGTGTTAATTCACAGAGTTACTGCTTTGACCACAGTCAGGATCATATCTGTGTTAATCCACAGAGTTACTGCTTTTTCCACAGTCAGGGTCATATCTGTGTTCATCCACAGAGTTACTGCTTTGACCACAGTCAGGGTCATATCTGTGTTCATCCACAGAGTTAATGCTTTGACCACAGTCAGGGTCATATCTGTGTTAATCCACAGAGTTACTGCTTTGACCACAGTCAGGGTCATATCTGTGTTAATCCACAGAGTTACTGCTTTGACCACAGTCAGGGTCATATCTGTGTTCATCCACAGAGTTAATGCTTTGACCACAGTCAGGGTCATATCTTCGTTAATCCACAGAGTTAATGCTTTGACCACAATCGGGTCATATCTGTGTTAATCCACAGAGTTACTGCTTTGACCACACTCAGGGTCATATCTGTGTTCATCCACAAAGTTACTACTTTGACCACAGTCAGGGTCATATCTGTGTTAATCCACAGAGTTAATATGCTTTGACCACACTCAGGGTCATATCTGTGTTCATCCACAAAGTTACTGCTTTGACCACAGTCAGGGTCATATCTGTGTTAATCCACAGAGTTACTGCTTTGACCACAGTCAGGGTCAGATCTGTGTTAATCCACAGAGTTACTGCTTTGAACACAGTCAGGATTATATATTTGTTAATCCACAGAGTTACTGCTTTTTCCACAGTCAGGGAAAAAGAGTTACTGCTTTGAACACAGTCAGGATTGTATCTTTGTTAATCCACAGAGTTAATGCTTTGACCACAGTCAGGGTCATATCTGTGTTAATCCACAGAGTTAATGCTTTGACCACAGTCAGGGTCATATCTGTATTAATCCACAGAGTTACTGCTTTGACCACAGTCAGGGTCAGATCTGTGTTAATCCACAGAGTTACTGCTTTGAACACAGTCAGGATTATATATTTGTTAATCCACAGAGTTACTGCTTTTTCCACAGTCAGGGAAAAAGAGTTACTGCTTTGAACACAGTCAGGATTGTATCTTTGTTAATCCACAGAGTTAATGCTTTGACCACAGTCAGGGTCATATCTGTGTTAATCCACAGAGTTAATGCTTTGACCACAGTCAGGGTCATATCTGTATTAATCCACAGAGTTACTGCTTTGACCACAGTCAGGGTCATATCTATGTTAATCCACAGAGTTACTGCTTTGACCACAGTCAGGGTCATATCTGTGTTAATCCACAGAGTTAATGCTTTGACCACAGTCAGGGTCATATCTGTATTAATCCACAGAGTTACTGCTTTGACCACAGTCAGGGTCATATCTATGTTAATCCACAGAGTTACTGCTTTGACCACAGTCAGGGTCATATCTGTGTTAATCCACAGAGCAGTCCTACCGTTTCACTACCCCTCTAGACCGTATTCTCTAACCGTTCCTAACCGACCACACTCTCTTGATCCTACCCTCCAGACCCCTCTAATCACAGCGCCTTTTACCGTATCCTTTTGACCCTACAAACCAGCCTAATCGACCAATCCGCCCTCTCAACCAGACTCCTCTCAACCCCCCTCTTGACCGTAGAGACATGCCACTCTCTCTACCAGGTGATTTTGAACCGACGGTGACGTGGCGATGACTTCTCAACCCCAATTTAACACGGTTATTGTAGCCAAGGACTCTCTTTCTCTTTCTCTTTCTCTCTCTCCTCTTTCCCGCAACTCCAAAGCTCTTTTGAGTTAAGTGGTGCAGTAATGAAATGAAATTGACTTGTAATAAAAAAACAATGTCACCAAGGTTTTGCCATTCAAGGTTGAATTAATTTGGTCTCACTAGCATCCTGTCTATTCTCTGTTTAAATGTAGGAGTTGTCGGGTACTCATGTCTCTGTGTGTCTGTCATTCAGATGTCACAGAGCTAGCTGCAGCTATAGCTCACGGTCACTTTACATGTATATTTTTGACATATGCTTAGTGGTAGTGGGGGCTGGGGGAATAGCTTGCAGCACTGGTGTGTGTGTGTGTGTGTGTGTGTGTGTGTATGTGTGATAGCTCTTCAGACTCCCTGAGCTGCACCCCCCCTCCTGTTCCAATCTAATGAAGTTGTTGGAGTGTCCAGACTGACAGCTTAATTATCTTTTATGAAAGTGGGACAAATGGAACTGTCTCTCCATTACATTCTGATCTGGAAGCACCCAGTGTCCTCACTGTACCGCTGTCTGTGGACTCAGCTAATCCACACACAAACACACACACACACACACACACACACATACGCATGCATACACTCACACACACCAGCCACCACCATCCTGACAGCCAGACCGATCACACACCTCTCCCAATCTTTGTCCCATCTCCTCTTTTACTCACCCCCTCCTTACTTCCTATATTAAACAGTCTGTTCTCTCTACACCTCATCTAACATACCTGACTGACTTCCTTTACCTCTCTCTCTCTCTCTCTCTCTCTCTCTCTCTCTCTCTTACCTCTCTCCGTTTTCCCCTTCCCTCTTTCTCCTTCCTCATCTCTTTCCTTTATCTCGCTATATATCCCCCTCTCTCTTTACCCCTCCACCCTCTCTCTTTCTTTCTCTGATTCCCCTCATCCGTTCTTCCCCTCTCACTACCCCCTCATTCCCAGACTCCCTCCCTCCATTCCACTCTCTCCCTCCTCTCTCTCCAGAGTGTGTAGTCCATATGTTGTTTGACAGCAGGCCTCAGTAAATTATGAAAGTATCTAAATGTTGATGACTGGGAATTTGGGAGATGCAGGTAGATAGAAAGGGAGGTGTGTGTGTGTGTGTGTGTTTGTGTGGATGAAGGGTTGTTTATGAAGGGAGGAGGCTGGTGAGATGGGATGATATGATGGGGGAGGGGGTTAAAAGGGGTAAGGGGGAGGAGGTAGAGGGGGTTTGGGGTGTCTGGCAGATGCCAAACAGTTGAAGCTTCTCACTGACACGCTGCCAACTCACTCAGTAGCTATGGGGGCTACTGTGTTTGCGCGTGTGTGCATGTGTGTGTGTCACGCGCGTGTGTGTGTGTGTGTGTGGGGGGGGGGGGTTCTGACAGGACTCCCCAATACACTCCAACAGGGGTCAAGGGGTTAAGAAAGGTGAGGGGGTAGAGGGGGGTGACAAGGCCAGTATATGCTGTTTAAAGGTAATAGTATGGAAATGACTCCCCATACTGTCTGAGAGAGGTAGACACACACAGACACACAAACACACACACACGCCTGTCTGATTTTCCAGGGTCAGACGGCACAATCTCCTGACAGGGTCACTCACCTTTCATCTCATTATTAAGCCTCAGTAAAACAGCAGCCAAATGTGTGTGTGTGTTCTGATGGACCCCTGCCTCCTTAGGACATTACCTATCATATTAACCACATGACAGGCTGTGTGTGTGTGTGTGTGTGTGTGTGTGTGTGTGTGTGTGTGTGTGTGTGTGTGTGTGTGTGTGTGTGTGTGTGTGTGTGTGTGTGTGTGTGTGTGTGTGTGTGTGTGTGTGTGTGTGTGTGTGTGTGTGTGTGTGTAACATTACCTCTCATAATAAACACACCCTCTCACAACATGTCAATCATCATGATTACACACAACCTACAATGTCTGCCATGGCATCATCCAGTTGGGGTCTACATATTGGTAGTGGATGAGGTAAGTTACCCTCTATACAATGTAAAGAGCTTTGAGACCTGGTGCTATGTTAATGGAAAATGAGATTCATTCATTTTAAATAGACTGACATGGGCATCCACACACACACACACACACACACACACACACACACACACACACACACACATAATGACAAAGTTGTTTCCTCAATTTAAAAGGGTTATGAATTACAATTGCTTTAGTTCCACAATAGGACCAGAAACAACACCTGGCCATGGTGTATGTATGTCTGTCCACACTGATACAGCGCTGACCAGGATACTGAATATAATATCATATCATATCATATAATACCTGATCAACATAATAAACAACAACATTGATACATTATACTGCACACTCAGATTGTACTTCTGACGTACAACGCATTTGGCACAACGATTGTGATACAACTGATATTTTTGTGATACAATAGAGAGTTTGTCTGCACAAAAACATTTACACAAACATTGTGCAGCTTCTCCACAATGCTTTAGTAATATTGGGATGAATCTTGTCTTGGGGCAGAACTGAGCAGTTTCCGCTAGATGGGCCAGCCGCAAAGTCAAAATTGGCTATTTCGTGAAAAACTCATGAAAACAAAAATTGTAGCTTTTTCAAGTTAGGGTTAGGCATAAGGATAGCAAAATGGTTAAGGTTAGGGCTAGGTTTCACATCTGATTTTATGACTACTTTATGGCTGTGCCAGCCTGCAGAGCTGACTCCAGTACATGAGTTATCCCAATAAATGCCAACCTGCAACTTTTGTGTAGTATCACAGCCATTGTGCCAAATGCGTTGTGCATCGATTCTACAACATGAGTGTGTACGGGGCCTTTGTGAGTAGACTGAGTTAGAATGTCTCCTGACAGAAGTTTTGCACTAACACCACAGTGCTATCCCATATAGAGTGAGATGAGACAGGCACACATGCTACGACGGCCCATCGACCAATCACACAGCAGATAGCACAGCGCCACGACAAACCATATGACAACCAATGACGCGGCGGGGCGACAGAGCAGAATGCAGTAGTCAGGACGACCAGGGAGTGATTGACGGGAGGGCCGATGCCCCCTGTGTGTGTACCATGTCTGTCCGCAGGTGAGCCGCCCTGCCATACGGGAATGGTGTGTGTGTTCTGAGAGTAGCTACCCAGCCACCTAGCCACAGCCTGACTGCCCATTTGACCAATACACAAACCAGTAGCTACTTAGCCACCTAGCTACTTAACCAACAATCAGTTGTGTTGTGACAAGGTAGGGGGGGGGGGTATACAGAAGATAGCCCTATTTGGTAAAAGACCAAGTCAATATTATGGCAAGAACAGCTCAAATAAGCAAAGAGAAACGACTGTCCATCATTACTTGAACACAGATATGACCCTGAGTGTGGTCATTCAATACGGAAAATGACAAGAACTTTGAAAGGTTCTTCAAGTGCAGTCGCAAAAACCATCAAGCGCTATGATGAAACTGGCTCTCATGATGACCGCCACAGGAATGGAAGACCCAGAGTTACCTCTGCTGCAGAGGAGAAGTTCATTAGAGTTCCCACCCTCAGAAATTGCAGCCCAAATAAATGCTTCACAGAGTTCAAGTAACATACAGTAACATCTCACCATCAACTGTTCAGAAGGGACTGTGTGAATCAGGCCTTCATGGTCGGATTGCTACAAAGAAATCACTACTAAAGGACACCAATAAGAAGAAGAGACCTGCTTGGGCCAAGAAACACAAGCAATGGCCATTAGACCAGTGGAAATGTGTCCTTTGGTATGGAGTCCAAATTTGAGATTTTTGGTTCCAACCGCTGTGTCTTTGTGAGACGCGGTGTGGGTGAACGGATGATCTCTGCATGTGTATTTCCCACCATAAAGCATGGAGGAGGAGGAGTTATTGTGTGGAAGAGCTTAACCAGCATGGCTACCACGGCATTCTGCAGCGATACGCCATCCCATCTGGTTTGGGCTTAGTGGGACTATCATTTGTTTTTCAACACGACAATGACTCAACACACCTCCAGGCTGTGTAAGGGCTATTTTACCAAGAAGGAGTGGGATGGAGTGCGGCATCAGATGTCCTGGCCTCCACAATCCCTCGACCTCAACCCAATTGAGATGGTTTGGGATGAGTCGGACCACAGAGTGAAGGAAAAGCAGCCAACAAGTGCTCAGCATGTGTGGGAAATCCTTCAAGAATGTTGGAAAAGCATTCCAAGTGAAGCTGGTTGAGAGAATGCCAAGAGTGTGCAAAGCTGTCATCAAGGCAAAGGGTGGCAATTTGAAGAATCTCAAATATAAAATATATTTTGATTTGATTAACACTTTTTTGTTTCTGCATGATTCCATATGTGTTATTTCATAGTTTTGATTTCTTCACTATTATTCTACAATGTAAAACATAGTAAAAATAAAGAAAAACCCTTGAATGAGTAGGTGTGTCCACATTTTTGACTGGTAGTGTATGTGTGTTTCAGTGGAGGCTACTGAGTGGAGGACGGCTCATAATAATGGCTGGAATGGAGTCAATGGAATGGTATCAACCACCTGGAAACCACGTGTTTGTGTTTGATTCCATTCCATTGACTCCATTCCAGCCATTATTATGAGCCATCCTCCCCTCAGCAGCCTCCACTGGTGTGTGTATGCATGTGTGTGTGTTTGTGCAAGTTTAGGTAGGCATGTATGTGTGTTGGTGTATGTGTACGTGTGCGTGTGTGTGTGTGTTAATGTGTGTGTGTGTGGCTGCAGCCCCCAGGCCTTCCATCAGTCTCTGCCACCAGGTCTACACAAGCTGTCTGCACTCATTTGCCTTTCTCTCCCCCCAAATAATGAAATTAGCCACAAGTTTCCTGAGGTGCTGCAAGACACAGACGTAGGGTATGTGTGTGTGTGTGTGTGTCAGTGTGTGTGTGTGTGTGTGTGTGTGTGTGTGTGTGTGTGTGTGTGTGTGTGTGTGTGTGTGTGTGTGATAGAGAGGAAGGTTAGAGGGATGAAAGCGTTGAAAAATGCTGCTTGCACAAAAATCTAACATTGATAAAAACCTAACAAATAAAGGGATTTTGACTGTCCTTTGTTCACCCCTCCTTCCTCTCTCTCTTCCCCCTGAGTCCACAGAGGTATTTTATACAATTCTAGTTCCATTTCCTGTGCCCAGGCCTAATGTGTGTGTGTGTGTGTGTGTGTGTGTGTGTGTGTGTGTGTGTGTGTGTGTGTGTGTGTGTGTGCCGCTTACACACTGTTGTTTAGTGGTCTGGGAAGCAGGGTCCTAGCTGATAGCTGCCGCCTGTGACTGTTTATCACGACTCCACTGGCCCTGGACAATATGGGACAACCAAAACAAGTGCAGCTAGCCAGGGATTTTTTTTTTATTCAGCTCCAGGATCACTGCTATTACATTACATGATCAGAGGGGAGAAATATCAGTCTGTTGCCAAGCTCAGAAGTGGGGCTGCATATCGTTCAGTGTAGTTCTCTTGTCCTCTCTCCTGTGTCTGTGTTCCCCCGCCACTCCAGGACCTTGAGAGTTGTGCAGAGGTTGTGTGGAGGTTCTGGTTAGTTCTAAAGGATCATCAGCATATCGTGTCCATCAATAGGGTGCTGCCAGTCAACGCTAGCACAATCGTCAGGCCAGGACAGCTGTCAATACAGCAGGTACAGAAAGACACCTGCCTCCGAACTCATCACCTCTCACAACAATTGCCTGCCAATACCCCTACCCCCACTGATCAGCTCCCATCATCGCTGATTCAGCTTGAGGAAGGTGTGTGTGCGCGTGTGTGTTGTTGAGACGCAGCACATTATGGACATCTGATCAGAGGGGACACAATAGGGCCTTTTCCTGACTGTCCTACAGAGGACAATGACTGAGATGAAACACACGCACGCACGCACTCACGCACAAATACACACACACACACACACACACACACACACACACACACACACAAAGGGGCATTATCATCATCACTGCATTGAAAGCCTTTGCTGAAACCTCCTCTCAGAGACATAATGGAACAGGTGAGACATGGCGCCTCCTACTGGAGACCTTTAACAATGACACATGATGCTGACTGATGACATGACTGGATCTGTGACAGCTATGTAGTAGAGCTCAGTTAGATCAGATATTTAAGAAAAAGTGGAGGGAAGGTAGAAAAAGGGGACAGAGGGAACGAGAGGAGGGAAGATGGGAGGGGAGATGACACAGGAAAGAGGAACAGAGAGAACAGAGGAGGGAAGATGGGAGGGGAGATGACACAGGAAAGAGGGACAGAGAGAACAGAGGAGGGAAGATGGGAGGGGAGATGACACAGGAAAGAGGGACAGAGAGAACGGGAGGAGGGAAGATGGGAGGGGAGATGACACAGGAAAGAGGGACAGGGAGAACAGAGGAAGGAAGATGGGAGGGGAGATGACACAGGGACAGAGAGAACAGGAGGAGGGAAGATGGGAGGGGAGATGACACAGGGACAGAGAGAACAGGAGGAGGGAGATGGGAGGGGAGATGACACAGGAAAGAGGGACAGAGAGAACAGAGGAGGGACAGAGAGAAGGAGGAGAGAGAGGAGAGAGAGACCATTGCCACGCCTGGCTGTATTTGCATGAGACATCTCATTACAAACGAGAGTGTGAGTGATCCTCAGCTCGCCCACATCTGGTCTGGCATCTGGCAGGCAGCTCGTCTGTGCCCGCTGCCTGGTACTACCCACCCTAATGTTACTGTCTACATGGCCATTAAGAGACCATTACAAAACGCTCCATCTCTCCCCACACAGTCTACCACAGACCCAGGGAAGGGACTAGGGAGAGAGAAGAAGGGACTAGGGAGAGAGAAGAAGGGAGCTCAGCCAGGTTGCTCAAGATCCACTGCCAAATCAGCCGCCCGTCCAGGTAAGCAGGACTTCAGGAGATGACGTGAAAACCGGCCACTAGGGGCAACGGTGAGCGCAATTACCATCAAGTAGGCTTGGGTTTTGCTAGGGTTTTGTGGACGGGATTGATGGGACGTCCCTATCCTAAACTCTAAACCTAACCTTAACCCCTAACTAACCATAACTTTGGTCTTAACCATAAGCCTTAACTAAACCTAACCCTAACCTTAGCCCTTACATTAAGCGTTTAAAATGCCAACTTAAATGGGGTAGGGACGTCCCAAAGATTCCGGATAGGAAGGACCGATAGTGGATGGGCGTAAGCTGTGAGCTCTGGCTTCGAGGGTCACGTGTTCAAGGCACGTTTCTTTTTTTTTTTACCCTATCCCAAACCTTAACCCTTTTTATTTATTGAAACATTTCAAATAAATAGTTTTGAAGGTATTGACGGCATTGAGAAACTATCCTGTGGCTATTTCCAAATACCATGGTACACGGTATATACGGTATACTGCCCAGGCCTATCCATCACCCAAAGGATATCCAGCCAACTTGACACAACTGTGGGAAGCATTGGAGTCAACATGGGCCAGCATCCCTGTGGAACGCTTTCGACACCTTGTAGAGTCCATGCCACGACGAATTGAGGCTGTTTTGAGGGCAAAACTCAATATTAGGAAGGTGTCCTTAATGCTTTGTACACTCAGTGTAATATCTAACTGATTCTATGTGGCTCAGTCGACAGAGCGTGGCACTTGCCATGCCAAGGGTCATGGGTTTGATTTCCGCTGGGGCCACCCGTACGTAAAATGTATGCACGCATGTATATAAGTTGCTTTGGATAAAAGCGTCTGCTAAATGGCATTTGGAAAGTATTCAGACCCCTGACTTTTTCCACATTTTGTTATGTTGCAGTCTTATTCTAAAATAGATTAAATTGTTTTTTTCCTCATCAATATACACACAATACCCCATAATGACAAAGCAAAAACAGGTTTTTAGAAATCTTAGCAAATATATTACAAATAAATAACTGAAATATCACATTTAAATACGTTTTCAGACCCTTTACTCAGTACTTTGTTGAAGCACCTTTGGCAGCGATTACAGCCTCGAGTCTTCTTGGGTATGACGCTACAAGCTTGGCACAGCTGTATTTGGGGAGTTTCTCCTATTTTTCACTGCAGATCCTCTCAAGCTCTGTCAGGTTGGATGGTGGCGTCGCAGCACATCTATTTTCAGGTCTCTTCAGAGATGTTAGATTGGATTCAAGTCCGGGCTCTGGCTGGGCCACTCAAGGACATTCAGAGACTTGTCCCGAAGCCACTCCTGCTTGTCTTGGCTGTGTGCTTAGGGTAGTTGTCCTGTTGGAAAGTGAACCTTCACCCCAGTCTGAGATCCTGAGTGCTCTGGAGCAGGTTTTCATCAAGGATCTCTCTGTACTTTGCTCCGTTCATCTTTCCCTCGATCCTGACTAGTCTCCCAGTCCCTGCCGCTGAAAAACATCCCCACAGCATGATGCTACCACCACCATGCTTCACCGTAGGGATGGTGCCAGGTTTCCTCCAGACGTGACACTTGGCATTCAGGCCAAACAATTCAATCTTGGTTTCATCAGATCAGAGAATCTTGTTTCTCATGGTCTGGGAGTCCTTTAGGTGCCTTTGGCAAACTTCAAGTGGGCTGCCTTTTACTGAGGAGTGGCTTCCACCTGGCCACTCTGTCAGAGTGACCATCGGGTTCTTGGTCACCTCCCTGACCAAGGCCCTCCTCCCCGGATTGCTCAGTTTGGCAACCTGTTTTTACTTTGTCATTATGGGGTATTGTGTGTAGATTGATGAGGATTTTTTTTATTGATCAATTTTAGAATGATGCTGTAACGTAACAAAATGTTGAAAAAGGGAAGGGGTCTGAGTACTTTCCAAATGCACTGTATATTATTATTAACTCTACTAAGCTCTCTCTGTCAGAGTGGGTGGTCTCAGCTGTAACTCAGACCCCTGTGGTCTTAAATTGTGCGTGTGTTGAGTCAAATACAACAGGTGTAGACTTTACCGTGAATTGCTTACTCACGAGCCCTTTCCCAACAATGCAGAGTTAAAAAGTAATACAAAAATACAAAATTAGCAAATAATACAAAAAGGAAATAGTAACACAATAAAATAACAATAACAAGACTATATACATGGAGTACGGGTATTGAGTCAATGTGCAGGGTTACGAGGTAGTTGAGGTAATTGAGGCAATATGTACTAGAGTTGAATGGCGGGAACCCAGTTACCGAGATTTACCGGGATTTACCGCCCAAAACAACTCCCTTTTCCAGGGAAAAATAACTGTGCGAAACCGGTAAGTTATAATACATTATTTAAATGAACAGCATGGTGTGAAATGAAACTGTTAAATTATATACAACGTCTAAAACTGTCTTCTCTACGAAGGTTAAATGGCGGGAACCCGGTTACCAAGATTTAACACCCAAAACCACTCCCTTTTCCCGGGATAAATAACTGCGAGAAACCGGTAAATTCTAATAAATTATTTACATGAACAGCATGACGTGAAATGGAACTGTTAACTTATACAGTATGCAATGTCTAAATCTGGATTCTCTAAGGCCTTCTCCCTGGTCACTGCATGATGAATCCTCAACTCTCAGGGTGGGGACCGACAGCCCATCTCATTATGTAGACCTATCATCTCATCATGGTGACTTTTTTATTGTGACAGGTAGACTTACATAGCCTATGCTACAATAATATGAAGACCGAAGGCACGTCTAATTTACATATCAACATCTGGCTTTCGGGGTCACCTTATTTTTTTATTGTAAAGATGATATTTTTTTATTGCCGCTGCAGAGTTTGAAAACAACCGCTATCTCGCAGTCTTACTCTTTCCATTAATTCCATTCAAATTGCATCCAAAATATATAATCCTGTTCAAGATGTTGCTTAGTTGGTAGAGCATGGCGCTTGAAATGCCAGAGTTGTTGGTCCATGGGGGACCAGTTTGAAAAATGTATGCACTCACTACTGTAAGTTGCTCTGGATAAGAGCGTCAGCTAAATTAATTAACTTCTTAAATGTATATATTGGCCTATATACAGTATAAATGTCATAGCCTACCTCTTTCAGGTAATACATTCAATGCAGTATTATCATTATATTTAGCTAATGAATGATGGGTTATGCATAAAAAGCTTCTAACTTATAGCCTCTGTCTCTTGCGCAATATACACGCACCTGTGCTCCGCTGGCCTCTCTCTGTAAAAAAGGCTCCTTAGCTCTTGGAGTCCCAAGCAGGAAAAGCTAGACTAGAATGTTATTTTTTTTTGCATTTCTTATACCAATAGACTATTCGAAGACGGATGCAAGCTCTTGTTTGCTGAATGTTAAATACATCAGCCAATAGAAATCACGGGCAGTTTGAAAGAAGAGTGAACGCGCGATGGTGGTAGGCTATACCAGTTATTTATTCAGACCCATAAACATTCAAACCTCCTGAAGAGAAGTGAAATCCTTCAGCATCTCTTCTAGTCCTATATTATTCAAGCATGTCATTAGAATGATTAGGATAAGGACAACTGAACATTTAATTTAACTGTTGAAAGCGAGGAAGGAATGAAGCAACAATAGAGAGAGAAAGAGGAGGTAGGCTAATAACATTAGAGGAAATATTATGAAAGGTGTATATGCGTCAGCCTACTAATGATACTAACAGGCCCTATTATATTTCAACATTTTAAATAAAATTCGCTTGCCTATACTTGTAACTTTGTAGGCCTCATGTGCTGCACCAGAATTGCATGTTCTCTCCCTACTTTATAATAGGTTTGAACGATGTGCGTAATTCCAATCCACATAATACAGTATAATACAATACAGTACAGTAATACAGTTCACACTCAAAAAGATTAGCCTACTGGAGCTAGTTTCATTTATTTACCGAAGAGAGCATATAGCTAGCTACGTCTATGGGCTTTTATGTTTTTCTTTGTGCGTAATGTGCAGTAGCCTATATCATATATGTATTGGATAATGGCACAATCATTTGGGCTTTTTTGGGCTTTGGCTCATTAAATGTCATTAATTTATGGCTAAAAAATTGCATTTAAAATATATGACTCATCAGGCTCAGGTAGCATCAGGTTTGAATTTGCATGCTGATCAAAGTTCTAATCAGTCCAGACATTTATATACTTTCTAATGCTTTTGAATGACACTTCCAGTTTTGCGGGAAATACCGGGTTACCCGGGAGAAAAGTGTTTTATTCACCTGACCACTGGGCCATATTACAGAGATCAGTCACCTGACCACTGGGCCATATTGCAGAGACCAGTCACCTGACCTGACCACTGGGCCATATTACAGAGACCAGTCACCTGACCACTGGGCCATATTACAGAGACCAGTCACCTGACCACTGGTCCATAGTACAGATGGCTAATCACACTACTAATGACAGCTTTAGGAAGCGAGCTGCCGTGTGTGTGTTCTTGTTTTCCTACCTTATCAGGACCCCAACAATTCACCCCACTGTCCTGACAAGGTAGGAAAACAAGAACTTCTTGGAAAAGTTGTCCTGAATTTGTTAAAATGCTATTTTAAGTTAAAGGTTGGGTTTACGGTTTGGGGTTAAGGTTAGGCTTAGGGTTTTTGGGGTTGGGTTAGGGTTAGGGTTAGGGTTAAGGTTAGGTTAACCATTCAGAATGAATGCCTAAACATTTTATGTTTATGGACAAGGGTTTGGAAGTCTGATTCTGCAGTGAGACCATGAGAGCGCTGTGTGCTGTGCTCCCTGTCTGCTAGGTCAAGCAGCTGTTACTGACATCTCGATGGAGACCTGGGAAGGGCATGAACATTTCCCAGCCTGACAATGATCTCACCCCCTCCTCACCCTACCCCTTTACCCTCCTCATCCTACCCTTTTACCCTCCTCACCCTACCCCTTTACCCTCCTCTCCCTACCCCTTTACCCTCCTCACCCTACCCCTTTACCCTCCTCACCCTACCCCTTTACCCTCCTCACCCTACCCCTTTACCCTCCTCACCCTACCCCTTTACCCTCCTCACCCTACCCCTTTACCCTCCTCTCCCTACCCCTTTACCCTCCTCTCCCTACCCCTTTACCCTCCTCATCCTACCCCTTTACCCTCCTCACCCTACCCCTTTACCCTCCTCACCCTACCCCTTTACCCTCCTCACCCTACCCCTTTACCCTCCTCTCCCTACCCCTTTACCCTCCTCACCCTACCCCTTTACCCTCCTCACCCTACCGTTTTACTCTCCTCACCCTACCCCTTTACCCTCCTCTCCCTACCCCTTTACCCTCCTCACCCTACCCCTTTACCCTCCTCACCCTACCCCTTTACCCTCCTCACCCTACCCCTTTACCCTCCTCTCCCTACCCCTTTACCCTCCTCACCCTACCCCTTTACCCTCCTCACCCTACCGTTTTACTCTCCTCACCCTACCCCTTTACCCTCCTCTCCCTACCCCTTTACCCTCCTCACCCTACCCCTTTACCCTCCTCACCCTACCCCTTTACCCTCCTGACCCCCCTGATCTCCCTCTCATCCCCTTACCCCCTCCTTACCCTCTCAGCCTGATCTCTCATGGTCACTCCTCCCCCCCTTTACCCCGATCCTCTCCCCTTCCTAACCAATCTTTCTCACTCAACCATCAACAGATGTATTAACCAATTATTTACAGACTACAAACCACTTCCAAACCCCTAACAATTACTTTAGAAACTGAATGTGTTGGACAGGTGAGGATGAGACAGACAGGTAGGGTAGCGGGCCAGAGCAGTGTGTGTGTGTGTGTGTGTGTGTGTGTGTGGAATTGAGGTCAGGTGTGTGTGTGTTTGTGTGTGTGTGTGGAATGGAGGTCAGGTGTGTGTGTGTCTCTGAAGTTCTCCTGCTGTGAGGCTGCAGTGTACTGAGACAGCCCATCACTTCCCTGTCACACCTCTGACCCTGTATCCCTACACCCCCTCCCTGACACACACACACACACACACACAAACAAACTCACACAAACACACACACACACACACACACACAGCCAGAACAGGCTGAGTTATAGGGAAGTGATGGACTAGGACATAGCACAACAATCACACAGATAGCTCTGCTGCATTTCCAAACTACACACTGCTGCCCTGGATTCATCACCACACACACACACACACACACACACACACACACACACACACACACACACACACACACACACACACACACACACACACACACTTCTCTGCACGGTCAGAACAAAGCACTCAGTTTTAGGTGTGGAAAATTAAATCAGGGTGCTACAGGCAGATGAGATGATTCACTCTTTCAAATTAAAGCATATTTATTTTGGGCTGCCAAGTGTGGCCCCGCTCGGTAGTGTTTGGTGTGTGTGTGTGTGTGTGGACACGTTTTACTATACTTGTGAGTACCAGAAGTCCACGCAAGAATAGAAAACCAATACACATTCTGAGAAGTGAGGACATTTTGTCCTCACCTGTAGAAATGCTATTTTAGGTTTAGGAGTCAGGTTTAGGGTTAGGGTTAGGGGTTAGGTTTAGGGTTATGGTTAGGATTAGGGGTTAGGGAAAATAGGATTTTGAAAGGGAATCAGTTGTTGGTCCCCAAAAAGTCCTCACAAGTATAGTAAGATACAGATGTGTGTTTGCGTGTGTGTGTGTGTGTGTGTGTGTGTGTGTGTGTGTGTGTGTCCGGCAGTGAATGCTCTTTTCATGAGTGATTGTGACAGCCCTGACATCACCCCCTCAAGCCCCCTCATGGATGTACTGCTACAACCTGCCCAACAATACACCATAAAACACAATAAGTACAGAAACACACACACTCCAAAAAAATAACTTGATACACTCTCTCTCGCTCTCTCTATATCTCTCTCTCTCTCTCTCTCTCTCTCTCTATGTCTCTCTATGTCTCTCTCTCTCTGGATTGTCTCTCTGACCATGCGACCGCATGTTCCTGTAGGAGCAGAACTGTAATCTCTGGTGGTCGGTGGCGCTGTGGTCAGTGAGGAACGTAGCAGAGAGGAGAGGCTGCTGGAACTAACCGGGCCCTTAATCACGACTGTAAAAGGTGCATTACCGGCAGCGGCAGCCCGCTAATGATGAATGCCTGAGCCTCCGCTCAAACCCTGACCTCTTTTTCTAATGCGCTGCAGAAAAAGCTGCCTGGGTATTTATAGTTGGGCCTGAGTCCACTTTATAACTGGCCTACATGCCAGGGGAACACCACCAGGTAGCTGTGTGTGTGTGTGGGGGGGGGGGTCTCTGTAGGTGACTGTCTGCAAGAGAGTGTGTGTAAGTACGTATGTGTGTGCATGTGAGTACCTGTGTAGTGACTGTGTGTGTGTGTGGTCTGATTAACAACCCCGCCCCCCTCCACACATACACACCAGAGGGTGACCTGGTGTAAACCCTGCCCCCTCGTCCAGGCCCTGTGATTACCCAGAAACCCTTGCAGCGTGGCAGCGGTCACAACCCAGAACAAAGTGGCGCCTCGGAATTAGAGCTGGCCGCTGAGGGAGGGAGGGATGGAGGGAGGGAGAGAGGGAGAGAGCAATGGAGGGAGGGTTTAGTTCTTTATTTATATATGTAGTTAGTAGAAGTTGAGGAAGGACAAACTAATGTCAGAGAATGGGGCGCTGTGTACTTCCTGCTCTCGGGGTAAACATGTGATCGCCCTGTCACTCACACTCCATCGACATGACAATCATCACCATGCCTACCGACCGACGCCTAGGGGCGGGGACAAGCCTGTCCTTGTAAACAGGCGCCCCCCTCCGCACACTGACACTAACGATGGCGGAACAGTGCACACACACTCACACACGCTGTCACCACCAAATACATACAACCTCAGCAAACTGAGAATCAGTTTCGGTTCAGATTTCTTAGTAAAAATCACTATAGATCAAAACCCGATCAAAGTCTTGACTAGTAGCATGGTGTGATCTTCCACTAATTTAGGGTTCTGAAAGGTCAATCATTAGATTACTAAGTGGATTTTGTTTCATTATTTGTGATGTGTGAAGCTGACCAAAGTGGCCATATTGGTGACATTATGGTGTGTTTCTGTGTGGCATGCCACTTCATGTGTATGTGTGTGGAGTTCAGTATATAGCATGTCAGTGTTTGGTGGAGATATGTGCCATGTCAATGCGTATGTGTGGTGGAGTATGTATCATGTCAGTGTGTGTGTGCGTGTGCACGTCTCCAACTCAATCATAAAGTTTGCAGATGACACAACAGTGGTAGGCCTGATTACAAACAACGACGAGACAGCCTACAGGGAGGAGGTGAGGGCCCTGGCAGAGTGGTGCCAGGAATATAACCTCTCCCTCAACGTCAACAAAACGAAGGAGCTGATCGTGGACTTCAGGAGACAGAAGAGGGAGCACGCATTCTCTCAACCAGCTTCATGAGGAATGCTTTTCCAACAGTCTTGAAGGAGTTCCCACATATGCTGAGCACTTGGCTGCTTTTCCTTTACTCCGCGGTCCAACTCATCCCAAACCCTCTTAATTGGGTTGAGATCGGGTGATTGTGGAGGCCAGGTCATCTGATGCAGCACTCCATCACTCTCCTTCTTGGTCAAATAGCCCTTACACAGCCTGGAGGTGTGTTGGGTCATTGTCCTGTTGAAAAACAAATGATAGTCCCACTAAGCGCAAACCAGATGGGATGGCGTATCGCTGCAGAATGCTGTGGTAGCCATGCTGGTTAAGTGTGCCTTGAATTTTAAATAAATCACAGACAGTGTCACCAGCAAAGCACCCCCACACCATCACACCTCCTTCTTCATGCTTCACGGTGGGAACCACACTTGCAGGGATCATCTGTTCACCTACTCTGCATCTCACAAAGACACAGCGGTTGGAATCAAAAATCTCAAATTTGGACTCATCAGACCAAAGGACAGATTTCAACCGGTCTTATGTCCATTTCTCGTGTTTCTTGGCCCAAGCAAGTCTCTTCTTATTATTTGTGTCCTTTAGTGGTGGTTTCTTTGCAGCAATTAGACCATGAAGGCCTGATTCACGCAGTCTACTCTGAACAGTTGATGTTGAGATGTGTCTGTTACTTGAACTCTTTGAAGCATTTATTTGGGCTGCAATTTCTGAGGCTGGTAACTCTAATGAACTTATCCTCTGCAGCAGATGTAACTCTGGGTCTTCCTTTCCTGTGGCGGTCCTCATGAGAGACAGTTTCATCATAGAGCTTGATGGTTTTTGCGACTGCACTTGAAGAAACTTTCAAAGTTCTTGACATTTTCCGGATTGACTGTAATGATGGACTGTAGTTTCTCTTTGCTTATTTGAGCTGTTCTTGCCATAATATGGACTTGGTCTTTTACCAAATAGGGCTATCTTCTGTATACCACCACTACCTTTTCACAACAGAACTGATTGGCTCAAACGCATTAAGAAGGAAATAAATTCCACAAATTAACTTTTAACAAGGCACACCTGTTAATTGAAATGCATTCCAGGTGACTACCTCATGAAGTTGGTTGAGAGAATGCCAAGAGTATGCAAACTGTCTTCAAGGCAAAGGGTGACTACTTTGAACAATCTCAAATATAAAATATATTTTGATTTCTTTAACACTTTTTTGGTTACTACATGATTCCATATGTGTTATTTCATAGTTTTGATGTATTCACTATTATTCTACAATGTAGAAAATAGTAAAAATAAAGAAAAACCCTGGAATGAGTAGGTGTGTCCAAACTTTTGACTGGTACTGTGTATAAAGTTCCTTCGGAAAGTATTCAGACCCCTTGACTTTTTCCACATTTTGTTAGGTTACAGCCTTATTCTAAAATTGATTAAATTGTTTTTCCCCTCATCTATCTACACACAATACCCCGTAATGACAAATAAAAAACAGTTTTTTAGTTTTTTTTTTGCAAATGTATTACAAAATAAAAAACGGAAATATCAAATTGACATAAGTATTCAGACCCTTTACTCAGTACTTTGTTGAAGCACCTTTGGCAGTGATTACAGCTTCGAGTCTTCTTGGGTATGACGCTACAAGCTTGGCACACTTGTATTTGGGGAGTTTCTCCCATTCTTCTCTGCAGATCCTCTCAAGCTCTATCAGGTTGGATGGGGAGCGTTGCTGAACAGCTATTTTCAGGTCTCTCCAGAGATGTTCGATCGTGTTCAAGTCCGGGCTCTGGCTGGGCCACTCAAGGACATTCAGAGACTTGTCCCGAAGCCACTCCTGCATTGTCTTGGCTGTGTGCTTAGGGTCATTGTCCTGTTGGAAGGTGAACCTTCGCCCCAGTCTGAGGTCTTGAGCGCTCTGGAGCAGGTTTTCATCAAGGATCTCTCTGTAATTTGCTCCGTTCATCTTTGCCTCGATTGTGACTAGTCTCCCAGTCCCTGCCGCTGAAGAACATCCCCACAGCATGATGCTGCCACCACAATGCTTCACCGTAGGGACGGTGCCAGGTTTCCTCGAGACGTGACACTTGGCATTCAGGCCAAAGAGCTAAATCTTGGTTTCATCAGACCAGAGAATCTTGTTTCTCATGGTCTGAGAGTCTTTAGGTGCCTTTTGGCAAACTCCAAGCGGGCTGTCATGCCTTTTACTGAGGAGTGGCTTCCGTCGGGCCACTCTACCATAAAGGCCTTATTGATGGAGTGCTGCAGAGATGGTTGTCCTTCTGGAAGGTTCTCCCATCTCCACAGAGGGACTCTAGAGCTCTGTCAGGGTGACCATCGGGTTCTTGGTCACCTCCCTGAGCAAGGCCCTTCTCCCCCCGATTGCTCAGTTTGGCCGGGTGGCCAGCTCTAGGAAAGGTCTTGGTGGTTCCAAACTTCTTCCATTTATGAATGATGGAGGCCATTGTGTTTTTGGGGACCTTCAATACTGCAGAAATATTTTGGTACCCTTCCCCAGATCTGTGCCTGGACATAATCCTGTCTCGGAGCTCTACGGATAATTCCTTCGACCTCATGGCTTGGTTTTTGCTCTGACATGCACTGTCAACTGTGTGACCTTATATCGACATGTGTGTGGCTTTCCAAATCATGTCCAATCAATTGTATTTACTACAGGTGGACTCCAATCAAGTTGTAGAAACATCTCAAGGATGATCAATGGAAACAGGATGCATCTGGGCTCAATTTCGATTCTCATAGCAAAGGGTCTGAATTCTTATGTAAATAAGGTATTTCAGTTTTTAGTTTTTCATACATTTGCAGAAATGTCTAAACAGCTGTTTTTAATTTTGCCATAATGGGGTATTGTGTGTAGATTGCTGAGGAAATAGTTTTATTTAATCAATTTTATAATAAGGCTGTAACGTAACAAAATGTGGAAAAAGTCAAGGGGTCTGAATACTTTCCGAAGGCACTGTATATATATATACACTACATAACTAAAAGTATGCGGACACCTGCTCATCGAACATCTAATTCCAAAATTATGGACATTAATATGGATTTGGTCCCCTTTTGCTGCTATACACTCTTCTGGGAAGTCTTTCCACTAGATGTTGGAACATTGCTGCAGGGACTTGCTTCCATTCAGCCACGAGAGCTTCTTTCCAAGCTTCCTGCCATCCAGGACCTCTATACCAGGTGGTGTCATAGGAAGGCCCTCAAAATTGTCAAAGACTCCAGCCACCCTAGTCATAGACTGTTCTCTCTGCTACCGCACGGCAAGCGGTACCGGAGTGCCAAGTCTAGGTCCAAAAGACTTCTCAACAGCTTCTACCCCAAGCCATAAGACTCCTGAACAGCTAATCATGGCTACCCAGACTATTTGCACTGCCCCCCCACCCCATCTTTTTACGCTGCTGCTACTCTGTTAATTATTTATGCATAGTCACTTTAACTCTATCCACATGTACATATTACTTCAACTACCTCTACTAGCCGGTGCCCCCGCACATTGACTCTGCACCAGTACCCCCCTGTATATATAGCCTCCCTACTGTTATTTTATTTTACTTCTGCTCTTTTTTTCTCAACACTTTTTTTGTTGTTGTTTTATTTTACTTTTTTATTAAAAATAAATGCACTGTTGGTTAAGGGCTGTAAGTAAGCATTTCACTGTAATGTCTGCACCTGTTGTATTCGGCGCATGTGGCCAATAACATTTTATTTTATTTTATTTTATTTGAGAGCATTGGTGAGGTCGGGCACTGATGTTGGGCGATTAGGCCTGGCTCACAGACGGTGTTCCAATTCATCCCAAAGGTGTTTGATGGTGTTGAGGTCAGGGCTCTGTGCAGGCCAGTCAAGTTCTTCCACACCGATCTCGACAAACCATTTCTGTATGGACCTCGCTTTGTGCACGGGGGCATTGTCATGCTGAAACAGGAAAGGCCTTGCTCAAACTGTTGCCACAAAGTTTGAAGCACAGAATCGTCTAGAATGTCATTGTATGCAATAACGTTATTTCCCTTCACTGGAACTAAGGGGCATAGCCTGAACCATGAAAAACAGCCCTAGACCATTATTCCTCCTCTGCCAAACTTTACAGTTGGCACTATGCATTCGGGCAGGTAGCGTTCTCCTGGCATCCGCCAAACCCAGATTCGTCCATCGTACTACCAGATGGTGAAGCATGAAGACTATTTTAACACCCTCCGCGGTCCCGTTCTGTGAGCTTGTGTGGCCTATCACTTCGCGGATGAGCCGTTGTTGCTCATAGACATTTCCACATCACAATAACAGCATTTACATTTGACCGGGGTAGCTCTAGCAGGGCAGAAATGTGATGAACTGACTTGTTGGAAAGGTGGCATCCTATGACGGTGCCACGTTGAAAGTCACTGAGCTCTTCAGGGGGTAGTGGGCAGGGACTTGTCATGCTGACGCAGAAGGCAGAGAGGACCGTGACAGGAGATGGGTGTGACAGTTCCCTTTGCACCCCCCGACCCCCCCCCCCCCCCCCCCACACACCCCAAAACCCACCAGAGCTGTGGAAGCAGGAACGGAGACACATCAACTCTTCTGGAACACAACACAAACATAAAGGAGGGGGGGTCAAAGTGTCATATCAATTTGTGGCAGTCGTGGCATTCTTGAAGAGGCTAACCACTGCCACTTCAGTTTAGTTTAGTTTAGCTTGACACTGTCTGTCCTTCCGTCTGTCCGTCCGTCTGTATACCCGTCCGTCTGTCTGTCCACTAGCAAAACTGACCGCATACTGGAACATAGCACAGCTCAATCAACTCAAATTGTTTTCTCTCCACACTTCTGATAAATACATATAAATAAAGGCTATAGTGTATGGCTTTAACTTTGTCCTAGTCTGGGTTGGGGTCAAGTTCTCAATTCAAGGATTTAAAAAAAATCTTCATTGAAAATAAATGACAGTTATCAATTACTGAATTGGATTTCGATTCACCACATGAAGTGACTGAATTTCAGTCCACTTGTCATTCACTGCCTGTATATCTCTGTGTTGTTTTTGTATTGCATAGGATAGATTATGCAACCTCATGAGTGCTAATTGCTACTAGCATGGTAGTTGGTATATTGTGTTTTACGTTGTGTTTAACATAATGAATAGTATCATTTGTAACATTATTTATTATATTAGCTTGGCAGTTGGTATATTGGGTTTTAAGTTTTCTTCAACATAATGAACAGCAGATTTTGGAACATTATTGATTTACTATTTGTTTACAAATATTTAACCATTATTGATTTACTATTTGTTAAAGTGGTCTGAACTGATGAGGTACAGTATAACCCTGATGTACTGGGTTGGAAACCCCTTAGATATAGGTCACCTCATCAGTTCAGACCACTTCAACCAAACCCCTCCATTAACACCATAGATATTATTACCTCACGGGACCAACGTTCTAACCAAGCATTTATCCTCTCTTTCACTCTCTCTCCCTCCCTTCCTCGCACCCCCTCCAACTCATTGAAAAACAGGGGGAAAAATATGAGATTGATTTATTTGCTTCAGTGTTCTTTGGGATTAAGATTTTTTCTCTCCCCTTCCACAAACTGAAGCCAATTAGTGGGTCTAGCACTTGTAGTCTGGAATGTAGGTCAACCTGAGGAGTAATACAAAACTTTTGACTTTTCGGTGACTGTAAGCGGTGTGAAAGGGGTGCCGCTGCCTTGTCCGACATGAAAAGAGCTCCATTAATTTCACTTATTTCATGAAGGGACCTGTCAAGTCCTAATGCGTCCCACACACTTCTAGCATTCAGACACCCTGACACCGGCCCAGCCAAAATGAGTTACATTACTTCAACCACTCAGAGGGGGAGAGGGGACGAGGGGGAGAGAGAGAGGGAGAGAGAGAGAGAGAGAGAGAGAGAGAGAGAGAGAGAGAGAGAGAGAGAGAGAGAGAGAGAGAGAGAGAGAGAGAGAGAGAGAGAGTTGACAGCGTCATTTCTAATTCCCTGGTTGAGGCAGGAACTGAGGCCTTTCATACATGGCTAATTCTGCCTCAACCTCTCTTTCTACATCCCAGCCGAAATCAGTTACATTACTTCAACCACTCAGAGGGGGAGAGGGGAAGAGGGGGATAGAGAGAGGGGGAGAGAGAGAGCGGGAGAGAGCGAGCGAGCAAGAGAGAGAGAGAGAGGGGGGGAGAGAGAGAGAGAGAGAGAGAGAGAGAGTTACAGCAACCTTGGGAAAATCCCAGCATTATCATTAACAGCTGACTTGTACATTTCCTCAGCGAAAACAATGTACTGAGCAAATGTCAAATCGGCTTTCTACCAAATTACTGTACAACAGACCACGTATTCACCCTGCACACCCTAATTGACAAAAAAGCTAAACAAAACAAAGGCAAAGTCTTCTCATGGAGTCACCCATGATTCACCAAATTATATTTGGAAGGAGGAAACAAAGTACTTTAAGCATATGTTTTCGTTTCAGTCGCCTATATCTCCTCTAACTGAAACTAATTGTAGAGAATTTTTTTCTATTGATAATGTAAAATTAACAGCCATGCAGAAAGACACATGTGAAGGTGAAATTACAGAGGAGGAACTTCTGGATGCAATTAAAGACTTTAAGTCCGGTAAAACTCCAGGGTTGGATGGCATACCAGTCGAGGTATACCAAACCTTTTTTGATATACTCAGAGGACCGTTATTAGCATGTTTTAACCACTCCTATGTAAATGGTAGATTATCAGACAATCAAGAAGAAGGTCTGATCTCATTATAACTGAAACAGGATACAAGTGGAAAATATAAAGATCCAGTCCATTAAAAAAATTGGAGGCCCCTTACACTTCAGTGTTGTGATGCAAAAATTCTAGCAAAATGTATAGCGCATATAATTAAAAAGGTATTGTCGGACGTTATTCATTGTAATCAGACAGGTTTTTTACATGGAAGATACATTGGAGATAATATAAGGCAAGTACTGGAAACAATAGAACACTATGAAAAATCTGGGAAACCAGGCCTGCTATTCATAGCAGACTTTGAAAAGGCATTTGATAAAGTACGACTGGGGTTTATATATAAATGCCTGGAGCATTTCAATTTTGGAGAATCTCTTATAAAATGGGTTAAAATCATGTATAGTAACCCTAGGTGTAAAATAGTAAATAATGGCTATTTCTCAGAAAGTTTTAAACTGTCAAGAGGAGTGAAACAAGGTTGTCCACTATCGGCATATCTATTTATTATGGCCATCGAGATGTTAGCTATTAAAATCAGATCCATCAATGATATCAAGGGATTAGACATCCAGGTCTTAAAAACAAAGGTGTCATTGTACGCTGATGATTCATGTTTTCTTTTAAATCCACAACTTGAATCTTGAACAGCCTCATAGAGGATCTAGATACATTTTCTAACCTCTCTGGATTACAACCAAATTATGATAAATGTACTATATTACGTATTGGATCACTAAAAAAAATAAAATGGTCTGATGGTGATGTGGATATACTCGGAATACATATCCCAAATGAAATAAATGATCACTCCAATACATTTTAATAGAAAGTTAGCAAAAATAGATAAGATCTTGCTACCACGGAAAGGTAAATACCTGTCAATTTGTGGAAAATCACCCTGATTAACTCTTTAGTATTATCCCAGTTTACCTATTTGCTTATGGTCTTGCCTTCGTCTAGTGAACAGTTTTTTTAATTATATGAGAAAAAAAGATTCCATTTTATTTGGAACGGCAAGCCAGACAAAATTAAATGGGCTTATTTATATAATGAATATGAATTCGGAGGACAGAAATTATTAAATATTAAAGCATTAGGCCTATCACAAAAAGCTTCAGTCATACAAAAGTTATACTTAAATACGAACTGGTTCTCTATCAAATTAGTAAGATTGTCTCAGCAAATGTTCAAGAATGGCCCTTTTCCCTTTATTCAGATTACAACCACTCACTTTCAGTTATTTGAAAAGGAAATAATCTCCCAAATATCACTATTTCTAAAACAAGCCATAGAAAGTTGGTTGCAATTTCAATTTAATCCAACAGAAACGACAGAACAAATAATGCAACAAATATTGTTGTTAAACTCAAATATACTAATTGATAAAAAACCTTTTTTTTATTTTTATAAAATGTTTAAAAAAGGTATAATCTTCGTAAATGATATTATCGGTAGGACTGGTGTAGTTATGTCGCACATGCTGCTAACAAAAACATATGGAAATGTCTGCTCTACCCAAAATTACAACCAAATAATTGCAGCATTACCGCAAAAATGGAAGAGGAAAGTGGAAGGGGGAAAATGTAAGGAACTTGTCTGTCGGCCTTGCATTAAAGAACATAATTGGTTAAAGAAAACTGTGATAAATAAAAAAGTATACCAGTTTCATTTAAGGATCAAAGGATTGACAGCCGTCCAATATATATTGCAAAATAGTTGGTAAGAGATTTTTTGACGTACCGATCCCATGGCATAGTGTTTATGAACTGATACGCAAAACGATGCCGGATTCAAAACTTAGAATTTTTCAATTAAAATTAATATATACAATTCTTGCTACCAATAGAATGTTATTTATATTGGGGATACAATCTTCCCAGCTCTGCAGATTTTGCTGCGAAGAGACAGAATCATTAGATCATTTGTTTTGGTACTGTCCAGAATTAGCTTGTTTTTGGACACAGGTCCAGGAATGGCTAAAGGATTGCAATATTTACCCGGAGCTAACCCTGCAGATAGCATTACTGGGTGATCTGAAATGTCATAGTCCATCGATCAATAATTAAATAATACTTTTAGCAAAAATGTTTATTTTCAATTTACAATCTGTAGAAACAATGAGAATAGAAAGGTTCAGAACTTTTGTAAAACATCACAGTACAGTTGAAAAATATATGGCAAATAGAAATCCAATATGGATGGTGTTAAGAGATAGATGGGTGGTGTTGAATGGAGTTGAAGGATGGGACTGATAACACCTAACAACAACTAATAACAACAAGATAACTAATAATGTAAGCATACTGTATCCATAATAAGTATATAGGTTATAGGTTGAGAGCTTTTGTGAAAGAGCACAGTTAGAAAGATATGGCATATAGAAGCAAACCGGATGGACATCATGAAAATGATCGGAGAGGTTGAGGGTAGAGGAAGTTCAGGAGTAAAAACAAACAAAGTAGAATTATTTTAAAATTGACTGTGTCCATAAAATGTATATAGTATGTACAGTGGGGAAAAAAAGTATTTAGTCATCCACCAATTGTGCAAGTTCTCCCACTTAAAAAGATGAGAGAGGCCTGTAATTTTCATCATAGGTACACGTCAACTATGACAGACAAAATGAGGAAAAAAAATCCAGAAAATCACATTGTAGGATTTTTAATGAATTTATTTGCAAATTATGGTGGAAAATAAGTATTTGGTCAATAACAAAAGTTTCTCAATACTTTGTTATATACCCTTTGTTGGCAATGACACAGGTCAAACGTTTTCTATAAGTCTTCACAAGGTTTTCACACACTGTTGCTGGTATTTTGGCCCATTCCTCCATGCAGATCTCCTCTAGAGCAATGATGTTTTGGGGCTGTCGCTGGGCAACACGGACTTTCAACTCCCTCCAAAGATTTTCTATGGGGTTGAGATCTGGAGACTGGCTAGGCCACTCCAGGACCTTGAAATGCTTCTTACGAAGTGTGTTTGAGGCGGTGTGTTTGGGATCATTGTCATGCTGAAAGACCCAGCCACGTTTAATCTTCAATGCCCTTGCTGATGGAAGGAGGTGTTCACTCAAAATCTCACGATACATGGCCCCATTTCTTCTTTCCTTTACACGGATCAGTCGTCCTGGTCCCTTTGCAGAAAAACAGCCCCAAAGCATGATGTTTCCACCCCCATGCTTCACAGTAGGTATGGTGTTCTTTGGATGCAACTCAGCATTCTTTGTCCTCCAAACACGACGAGTTGAGTTTTTACCAAAATATTTTGGTTTCATCTGACCATATGACATTCTCCCAATCCTCTTCTGGATCATCCAAATGCACTCTAGCAAACTTCAGATGGGCCTGGACATGTACTGGCTTAAGCAGGGGGACACATCTGGCACTGCAGGATTTGTGTCCCTGGCGGCGTAGTGTGTTACTGATGGTAGGCTTTGTTACTTTGGTCCCAGCTCTCTGCAGGTCATTCACTAGGTCCCCCCGTGTGGTTCTGGGATTTTTACTCACCGTTCTTGTGATCATTTTGACCCCACGGGGTAAGATCTTTCATGGAGCCCCAGATTGATGGAGATTATCAGTGGTCTTGTATGTCTTCCATTTCCTAATAATTGCTCCCACAGTTGATTTCTTCAAACCAAGCTGCTTACCTATAGCAGATTCAGTCTTCCCAGCCTGGTGCAGGTCTACAATTTTGTTTCTGGTGTCCTTTGACAGCTCTTTGGTCTTGGCCATAGTGGAGTTTGGAGTGTGACTGTTTGAGGTTGTGGACAGGTGTCTTTTATACTGATAACAAGTTCAAACAGGTGCCATTAATACAGGTAACGAGTGGAGGACAGAGGAGCCTCTTAAAGAAGAAGTTACAGGTCTGTGAGAGCCAGAAATCTTGCTTGTTTGTAGGTGTCCTAACACTTATTTTCCACCATAATTTGCAAATAAATTCATAAAAAATCCTACAATGTGATTTTCAGGAATTTATTTTCTCAATTTGTCTGCCATAGTTGACGTGTACCTATGATGAAAATTACAAGCCTCTCTCATCTTTTAAAGTGGGAGAACTTGCACAATTGGTGGCTGACTAAATACTTTTTTCCCTCACTGTATAAGCTGGAAGTACATTTACATTTACGTCATTTAGCAGACGCTCTTATCCAGAGCGACTTACAAATTGGTGCATTCACCTTATGATAGCCAGTGGGACAACCACTTTACAATTTGTTTTTATATATTTTTCTAATTTTTGTAATTTCAATTTTTAGAGTATAATTTCTATTTTCATTTGTTTTATATATATATTGTTTATTTTTGTATATATATATATATATATATATATATATATATATATATATATATATATATATATATATATATATATATATAGTGGGGGTGGGGTGGGGGGGGGTAGAAGGATTACTTTTATACTATTCCAGGTATTTCTTAAAGAGGTAGGGTTTCAAGTGTCTCCGGAAGGTGGTCAGTGACTGCGCTGTCCTGGCGTCGTGAGGGAGCTTGTTCCACCATTGGGGTGCCAGAGCAGCGAACAGTTTTGACTGGGCTGAGCGGGAACTGTGCTTCCGCAGAGGTAGGGGGACCAGCAGGCCAGAGATGGAAGAACGCAATGCCCTCGTTTGGGTGTAGGGACTGATCAGAGCCTGAAGGTAAGGAGGTGCCGTTCCCCTCACAGCTGTGTAGGCAAGGACCATGGTCTTGTAGCAGATGCGAGCTTCAACTGGAAGCCAGTGGAGTGTGCGGAGGAGCGGGTTGACGTGAGAGAACTTGGGAAGATTGAACACCAGACGGGCTGCAGCGTTCTGGATGAGTTGTAGGGGTTTAATGGCACAGGCAGGGAGCCCAGCCAACAGCGAGTTGCAGTAATCCAGACGGGAGATGACAAGTGCCTGGATTAGGACCTGTGCCGCTTCCTGTGTAAGGTAGGGTCGTACTCTGCGAATGTTGTAGAGCATGAACCTACAGGATCGGGTCACCGCTTTGATGTTAGCGGAAAACGACAGGGTGTTGTCCAGGGTCACGCCAAGGTTCTTTGTACTTTGGGAGGAGGACACAACGGAGTTGTCAATCATGATGGCGAGATCATGGAGCGGGCAGTCCTTCCCCGGGAGGAAGAGCAGCTCCGTCTTGCCGAGGTTCAGCTTGTGGTGGTGATCCGACATCCACACTGATATGTCTGCCAGACATGCAGAGATGCGATTTGCCACCTGGTTATCAGAAGGGGGAAAGGAGAAGATTAATTGTGTGTCGTCTGCGTAGCAATGATAGGAGAGACCATGTGAGGATATGACAGAGCCAAGTTACTTGGTGTATAGAGAGAATAGGAGAGGGCCTAGAACTGAGCACTGGGGGACACCAGTGGTGAGAGCACGTGGTGTGGAGACAGATTCTCGCCACGCCACCTGTTAGGAGCGACCTGTCAGGTAGGACGCAATCCAAGAGTGAGCCGCACCGGAGATGCCCAACTCAGAGAGGGTGGAGAGGAGGATCTGATGGTTCACAGTATCAAAGGCAGCAGATAGGTCTAGAAGAATGAGAACAGAGGAGAGAGAGTTAGCTTTAGCAGTGCGGAGAGCCTCCATGACACAGAGAAGAACAGTCTCAGTTGAATGACCAGTCTTGATACCTGACTGGTTTGGATCAAGAAGGTCATTCTGAGAGCAATAGCAGGAGAGTTGGCTATGGACGGCACGCTCAAGAGTTTTGGAGAGAAAAGAAAGAAGGGATACTCGTCTGTAGTTGTTGACATCGGAGGGATCGAGTGTAGGTTTTTTGAGGAGGGGTGCAACTCTCGCTTTCTTGAAGATGGAAGGGACATAGCCAGCGGACAAGGATGAGTTGATGAGCGAGGTGAGGTAAGGGAGAAGGTCTCCGGAAATGGTCTGGAGAAGAGAGGAGGGGATAGGGTCAAGCGGGCAGGTTGTTGGGTGGCCGGCCGTCACAAGTCGCAAGATTTCATCTGTAGAGAGAGGGGAGAAAGAAGTCAAAGCATAGGGTAGGGCAGTGTGAGCAGGACCAGCGGTGTCATTTGACTTAATAAATGAGGATCGGATGTCGTCAACCTTCTTTTCAAAATGGTTGATGAAGTCATCCACAGAGAGGGAGGAGGGAGGGGGAGGAGAAGGAGGATTCAGCAGGGAGGAGAAGGTGGCAAACAGCTTCCTAGGGTTAGAGGCAGAGGCTTGAAATTTAGAGTGGTAGAAAGTGGTTTTAGCAGCAGTGACGGAGGAAGAGAATGTAGAGAGGAGGGAGTGGAAAGATGACAAGTCCGCAGGGAGTCTAGTTTTCCTCCATTTCCGCTCGGCTGCCCGGAGCCCTGTTCTATGAGCTCGCAATGAATCGTCAAGCCACGGAGCAGGAGGGGAGGACCGAGCCAGCCAGGAGGATAGGGGACATAGAGAGTCAAAGGATTCAGAGAGGGAGGAGAGGAGGGTTGAAGAGGCAGAATCAGGAGATTGGAGGGAGAAGGATTTAGCAGAGGGAAGAGATGATAGGATGGAAGAGAAGAGAGTAGCGGGAGAGAGAGAGCGAAGGTTGCGACGGCACATTACCATCTGAGTAGGGGCAGAGTGAGTAGTGTTGGAGGAGAGCGAGAGAGAAAAGGATACGAAGTAGTGGTCGGAGACTTGGAGGGGAGTTGCAGTGAGATTAGTAGAAGAACAGCATCTAGTAAGTAGAGGCCTAAGCATTGTTGTTCACTAGTTTACTTCAATTAGGGAAGGGGTGGTGGTGTTGGAAAGTAATAAAGGGAAATATATTTTTTTACAGGATATGTATGTGTATGCATGTATGTATGTGTATGTATGTATATATATATATATATATATATATATATATATATATATATATATATATATATATATATATATATACAGTGGGGAGAACAAGTATTTGATACACTGCAGATTTTGCAGGTTTTCCTACTTACAAAGCATGTAGAGGTCTGTAATTTTTATCATAGGTACACTTCAACTGTGAGAGACGGAATCTAAAACAAAAATCCAGAAAATCACATTGTATGATTTTTAAGTAATTCATTTGCATTTTATTGCATGACATAAGTATTTGATACATCAGAAAAGCAGAACTTAATATTTGGTACAGAAACTTTTGTTTGCAATTACAGAGATCATGACCAGGTTTGCACACACTGCAGTAGGGATTTTGGCCCGCTCCTCCATACAGACCTTCTCCAGATCCTTCAGGTTTCGGGGCTGTCTCTGGGAAATACGGACTTTCAGCTCCCTCCAAAGATTTTCTATTGGGTTCAGGTCTGGAGACTGGCTAGGCCACTCCAGGACCTTGAGATGCTTCTTACGGAGCCCCTCCTTAGTTGCCTTGGCTGTGTGTTTCGGGTCGTTGTCATGCTGGAAGACCCAGCCACGACCCATCTTCAATGCTCTTACTGAGGGAAGGAGGTTGTTGGACAAGATCTCGCGATACATGGCCCCATCCATCCTCCCCTCAATACGGTGCAGTCGTCCTGTCCCCTTTGCAGAAAAGCATCCCCAAAGAATGATGTTTCCACCTCTATGCTTCACGGTTGGGATGGTGTTCTTGGGGTTGTACTCATCCTTCTTCTTCCTCCAAACACGGCGAGTGGAGTTTAGACCAAAAAGCTATATTTTTGCCTCATCAGACCACTTGACCTTCTCCCATTCCTCCTCTGGATCATCCAGATGGTCATTGGCAAACTTCAGACGGGCCTGGACATGCGCTGACTTGAGCAGGGGGACCTTGCGTGCGCTGCAGGATTTTAATCCATGACGGCGTAGTGTGTTACTAATGGTTTTCTTCTCCCAGTTCTCTTCAGGTCATTGACCAGGTCCTGCCGTGTAGTTCTGGGCTGATCCCTCAACTTCCTCATGATTATTGATGCCCCACGAGGTGAGATCTTGCATGGAGCCTCAGACCGAGGGTGATTGACCTTCATCTTGAACTTCTTCCATTTTCTAATAATTGCGCCAACAGTTGTTGCCTTCTCACCAAGCTGCTTGCCTATTGTCCTGTAGCCCATCCCAGCCTTGTACAGGTCTACAATTCTATCCCTGATGTCCTTACACAGCTCTCTGGTCTTGGCCATTGTGGAGAGGTTGGAGTCTGTTTGATTGAGTGTGTGGACAGGTGTCTTTTATACAGGTAATGAGTTCAAACAGGTGCAGTTAATACAGGTAATGAGTGGAGAACAGGAGGGCTAAAGAAAACCTAACAGGTCTGTGAGAGCCGGAATTCTTACTGGTTGGTAGGTGATCAAATACTTATGTCATGCAATAAAATGCAAATTAATTACTTAAAAATCATACAATGTGATTTTCTGGATTTTTGTTTTAGATTCAGTCTCTCACAGTTGAAGTGTACCTATGATAAAAATTACAGACCTCTACATGCTTTGTAAGTAGGAAAACCTGCAAAATCGGCAGTGTATCAAATACTTGTTCTCCCCACTGTATGTATATATATTTGCGAGAGAAAAAATATATATGGGGGATTGGAAGTAATGCAGAGAATTACATTGATGGAAGTTACAATCTATCTTTAATATTAAAGCTGATCTAACCCCCTAAAAAAATAAAAAAATAATAAAAAAAAGTATTCTCATGCTTTGTTGATTTCAAATAAGCTTTCGACTCAATTTTGGCATTAGGGTCTGCTATACAAATTGATGGAAAGTGGTGTTGGGAGAAAAAACACACAACGTTATAAAATGCATTTACATACACAACAAGTATGTGGTTAAAATTGGCACAAAAAACACATATTTCTTTCCACAGGGCCGGGGGGTGAGACAGGGATACAGCTTAAGCCCCACCCTCTTCAACATATATATCAACGAATTGGCGAGGGCACTAGAACAGTCTGCAGCACCCGGCCTCACCCTACTAGAATCTGAAGTCAAAAATGTCTACTGTTTGCTGATGATCTGGTGCTTCTGTCCCCAACCAAAGAGGGCCTACAGCAGCACCTAGATCTTCTGCACAGATTCTGTCAGACCTGTGCCCTGACAGTAAATGTCAGTAAGACGAAAATAATGGTGTTCCAAAAAAGGTCCAGTTGCCAGGACCACGAATACAAATATAATCTTGACACTGATGCCCTAGAGCACACAAAAAACTATACATACCTCAGCCTAGACTCATGGGCAGTGCACAATTGGCCTAGCGTTGTCCAGGGTAGGGGAGGGAATGGCCGGCAGGGATGTAGCTCAGTTGATAGAGCATGGCGTTTGCAACGGCAGGGTTGTGGGTTCGATTCCCACGGGGGACCAGTATGAAAAAAAAAAAATATATATATATGTATTCACTAACTGTAAGTCGCTCTGGATAAGAGCGTCTGCTAAAATGACTAAAATGTAAAATCTAAAATGTAAACATCAGCGCCACAGGTAACTTCCACAAAGCTGTGAACGATCTTAGAGACAAGGCAAGAAGGGCCTTCTATGCCATCAAAAGCAACATAACATTTTACATACCAATTAGGATCTGGCTAAAAATACTTGAATCAGTTATAGAACCCATTGCCCTTTATGGTTGTGATGTCTGGGGTCCAATCACCAACCAATAATTCACAAAATGGGACAAACACCAAATTAAGACTCTGCATGCAGAATTCTGCAAAAATATCCTCAGTGTACAACGTAAAACACCAAATAATGCACGCAAAGCAGAATTAGGCCGATACCAGCTAATTATCCAAATCCAGAAAAGAGCCGTTAAATTCTACAACCACCTAAAAGGAAGTGACTCCCAAACCTTCCACAACATATCCATCACCTACAGAGAAATGAACCTGGAGAAGAGCCCCCTAAGCAAGCTGGTCCTGGGGCTCTGTTCCCGAAAACAAACAGACCCCACAGAGCCCCAGGACAGCAACACCACTAGACCCAACCAAATCATGAGAAAACAAAAATATAATTACTTGACACATTGGAAAGAATGAACAACAAAAACTGAGCAAACTAGAATGCTATTTGGCCCTTAACAGAGGGTACACAGTGGCAGAATACCTGACCACTGTGACCGACCCAAAATTAAGGAAAGCTTTGACTATGCAGACCTGGCTCTCAGGAGAAGACAGGCTATGTGCACACTGCCCACGAAATGAGGTGGAAACTGAGCTGCACTTCCTAACCTCCTTCCAAATGTATGACCATATTAGAGACACATATTTCCCTCAGATTACACAGACCCACAAAGAATTCGAAAACAAATCCAATTGATAAACCCATATCTATTGGGTGAAATACCACGGTGTGCAATCACAGCAGCAAGATTAGTGACCTGTTGCCACAAGAAAAGGGCAACCAGTGAAGAACAAACACTATTGTAAATACAACCTATATTTATGTTTATTTATTTTCCCTTTTGTACTTTAACTATTTGCATGTCATTACAACACTCTATATAGACATAATATGACATTTGAAATGTCTTTATTCTTTTGGAACTTTTGTGAGTGTAATGTTTGCTGTTAATTTTGTATTGTTTATTTCACTTTTATTTATTATCTATTTCACTTGCTTTGGCAATGTAAACATATGTTTCCCATGCCAATAAAGCCCCTTAAATAGAAATTGAATTTAATTGAGTTGACGGCGTAATTTCTAATTCCCTGGTTGAGGCTGAAACTCAGGCCTTTCATAGGCTATTTCTGTCCCAACCTCTCTATCTACTTCTCTCTCTCTCTCTCTCTCTCTCTACATCTCTCTTCTGTCTCTCTATATCTCTCTCTGCTCTCTCTCTCTCTGTCTCTGATTTTGGAGCATGCCCAGGGTACTGTGACACTGATGTGACACAATACAGAAGTGACTACACACACTTTGAGTATAACCCATGGGGCGTCCTCAAAACAGTTCTCATTTAAGCAGTGATACAAACGATACAGACCATCCTTTAAACAAAAATAATGTTTGGACGGAAACAACGGTTCATCAAGTTCAGTTCAGGCCATGACAATGGTGCCTACTGTATGTGGCCATCAAATGTGTACATGACTAAAATAAAGATCATTCTTCAAAAACAATCCAGCTCCAGATGACATGTCAGGCTGCTCTTGCACTAAATTACTAATTTAATTAGGTTATCATGGACATGTGTTAATCTAGCCTTGGACCATAGCTAAGACTCATTTAACAAAGTTCTCATAGTGTGTAGTCCAAAGGTATGTAACCCATGATCAATCTATGTTCTTGATATCTCATCTCCTAGTCCCTGATTAACTAAACCTGAATTGGGCCTTTTCCTGGATCTACATCTAATCTGGGGCTGGGAGAGAGGGAAATTAGTCTATTTCACTGGCTTTAGCAAGTGTGTGTGTGTGTGTGTGTGTGTGTGTGTGTGTGTGTGTGTGTGTGTGTGTGTGTGTGTGTGTGTGTGTGTGTGTGTGTGTGGAGGAGAGGAGCGGCTATCTGCAGACAGAAATGAATCAAGTGTGTGTGAGATAAGAAAGCAGCCTTTGTGATGTATGGTGATCAGGCCTAACCCTGCCACGGCTGTGCATAATCACTCACACTTATTCACATGATTGATGAAATATGTGTTTGTGAAATCCGAGCTGCTTTTGTTATCCTCCTGTTTTTTTCTTTCTCTCCCTCTCTCTCTTTTCACTCCCTCTCTCTCTTTTCACTCCTTCTCTCTCTCGTTCACACCAGAGGGTTTCGGCGAAAGCCAAGCGAGACGAGGGGCGACACGATGGAGCGCCACACAAACAGGAAGTTACAGGCACAGCGAGGGGCCTCCTTAAAAAAACACACGCTTGTTTTTTTTATTCAGCAGTATATGAGATGCATGAGAAAACATAGTCCTCTGACGAAGTGGAAGAAGAAGAAGAGAAGACGAAGGAGAGAAGAAGAAGAAGAAGAAGAAGAAGAAGAAGAAGAAGAAGAAGAAGAAGAAGAAGAAGAAGAAGAAGAAGATGAAGAAAAAAATACATGAATTGTAATTTCCCCCAACAGAAGTGTGAGAGGGATAGAAGGAGATATGAAGAAAGAGAGAGAGGGAGAAGAAGGAGACAGAGAAAGAGAGAGAGGGAAAGGATTGATAGATGGCACAAAGACTTGTGTTCACTGACACACGATCACATTAATGAGTGGACTGAAACAGAATATTAAACTTAGTTACCATCACAGACCAAGACACACGTTTTCAAACACACACTGTAAATCATAGTCGTAGTTACACTAGTTAAACTACACTAGGCCTATTCTCTCATTGTGAAGCCTGTAAACAAGGTATTAACCCTAGCCCACATTGAATACGGTATTGATACGTTGTTTTTAAGATATCACTTGTTAATTGAGTCAATGACTAGCCTAATTCCTCCACAATATCATACCACTCTTTATGTTAGCTATGTGGGCTAGGGTTAATACCTTGTTTTCCACAGTGAGCATCCCAGCTGATCCCAACACAGACAAATGTCCATCTGCCAACACAACTAACTAACTCACATCCATGGTCTGTGGCTGGTGACTGGGATGTTATTAAGGACACAGCAACAGACAGACAGTTAGAGCTGTGGTGAGAAACAGAGAACAGCTTGGTCTGGGCGCCACCCGCCAGCCCGCCCGCCACACACAGATTAAATATGCACAATTCCCATGCAAAGCAGGCAGTAGTGGAGGATATGTGATCAGCCGTCTTCATCTAATCCCAACGTCAAGCTCTCTCAGCCAGGGTTAGCCGCCTCATTTGTCAAAACACAACTTTTAGCATAAGACACCATGGCCATTTGCAGCTTTAAGCGATTTGTGTGTGTGTGGGTGGGTTGTGTGTGTGTGTGTGTGTGTGATCAGATCTCATTCCGCTCTGCCATACGGAAGACACATGATACAGGATTCAGGTCACACACTACAACAAAAGTCTCCAGTCTCCTGAGTGGCGCAGTGGTCTAAGGCACTGCATCGCAGTGCAAACTGTGCCACTAGAGATCCTGGTTCGAATCCAGGCTCTGTCGCAGCCGGCCGCGACCGGGAGACTCATGGGCGGCGCACAATTGGTCCAGGGTAGGGGAGGGAATGGCCGGCAGGGATGTAGCTCAGTTGATAGAGTTTGCAACGCCAGCGTTGTGGGTTCGATTCCCACGGGGGGCCAGTATAAAAAAAATATGTATTCACTAACTGTAAGTCGCTAAGAGCGTCTGCTAAATGACTTAAATGTAAAAGCAGTGTATGTGGGTAACAATGTCTGCTTCTCCCTGACATTTACCTGTATGTTGGGGAATTCTTGTGTGTATAATAGTATAGGAGAGTGTGGTAAGTTGAGCCAAAGGGGTAAGTTGAGCCACCCTTGTTTCTAGGAAACCATACACAAACTGTATCGTTTGACCAAATATTTAGGAAGAGGTCATCACTTCACGGAGCCTGTGAAGTGAGAAACCACATGGAAAAAGTGTTAAGTAAAAATAATGTTTTGTGTTAGAGGTTTCATGATGCTTCAAGTTTGAAGTTTTTAATGTCACACGAACAAGTACAGTGAAATGCCTTTCTTGCAAACTCAAAACCCAACAATGCAATAATCAATAACAATGTAATCAATAACAATGTAATTTTTAAAAAAAATACGAGAAATAAGAAGAAATATGAAGAACACAATAAGTAAGTAAGCATACTATATACAGGGTCAGTTCCAATACCATATTTACAATGTGCAGGGATACTGGAGTGATGGAGGTAAATATGTATAGGGGTAAGGTGACTAGGCAACAGGATAAATGATGAACAGAGTAGCAGCAGCTTGTATGTGAGTGGGTGTTCGTGTGTGTAGAGTCAGAATAAATGTATGTACATATTATGTGTGAGTGAGAAGATGATGGACTGAGTGTGTGTGTGAGTGTGTAGGGCCCTGTGAGTGTCCATAGAGATAGTGCAAAACTAAAAGGTGCCATGCGATCGAGGGCGGTGCTATTGCCATACCAGGCAGTGATACAGCCATTCAAGATGCTCTCAATGCTACAGCTGTAGAACCTTTTGAGGAAGGCACGCCTTCTTCACGACTATGCGTGTGTGTTTGGACCATTTTAAGTTCTTAGTGATTTGGACACTCGAGCTGCTCCACTGCAGCCCCGTCGATGTGGATGGGGGCTTGCTCGCCCCCCCCCCCCCATTTCCTTGAGTCCACGATCAGCTCCTTGTTCTTAATGACTTAGAGGGAGAGGTTGTTGCTCTGGAACCACACTGCCAGGTCACTGACCTCCCTGTAGGCTGACTCATCGTCGCCGGTGATCAGTCCTACCACCGTCGTGCCATCAGCAAACTTGATGATGGTGTTGGAGTTGTGCGTGGCCACGCAGTCGTGAGTGAACAGGGAGTACAGGAGGGGACTAAGCACACACCCCTGTGGGGCCCCTGTGTTGAGGGTAAGCATGGCTGAGGTGATGTTGCTTACCCTCACCACCTGGGGTCGGCCTGTCAGGAAGTCCAGGATCCAGTTGCAGAGGGAGATGTTCAGACCCAGAGTCCTAAGCTTGGTGACGAGCTTGGAGGGGAACATGGTGTTGAACGCAGAGCTGTAGTCAATGAACACCATTCTGACATAGGTACTCCTCTTATCTAGGTGGGTGAGAGCAATGTGGAGAGTTGGATAGCCCTGAGGGGTATCTTGTGGTCCTCTGTAGCTCAGCTGGTAGAGCACGGAGCTTGTAACGCCAGGGTAGTGGGTTCGATCCCCGGGACCACCCATACACAAAAAAAAAATTTTGCACGCATGACTGTAAGTTGCTTTGGATAAAAGCGTCCGCTAAATGGCATATTATTATTTGTCCGAGAGACATGTTTCAGAAAAGCAAAGAATATTGCAGTTTTGAGAGTACCGTTAGTAGCACATCCGCAATTGGAGGTCATCCATCTCCATCTTATTATCACGTGACCAGTAGAATGGAGGGAAGAGGTGGCCGGTTTTCCCTTCGCCTTCGAAGCTTGTATCTAAACCAAAGTAGATCATTTTAAGATTGTTCTATACATCAGTTGTGTTCTGTCACGACTTCCACCGAGGCTGCCTCCCCTCCTTGTTCGGGCAGGTTTCGGCGTTCGTCGTCACCGGCATACTAGCTACTGCCGATCCCATTCTCATCACTCCACTTGTTATGTCTTGTCTTGTCAATCACACACACCTGGTGCTCATTCCCCTAATTAGTATGTGTATAAGGGTTCCCTCTGTTCCCCTTGTCTTTGTGAGTGATTGTTTATTGTGAGAGCGAATAGCTCGCTTGAGCTACTCTTCTGTTTTTACTTGCCAAGGTGGAATAATTTCCCTTGTATTAGTTTCGTTTTCACGCTGGGAGCGTTTGATTTATGTAAACGGAATAAACTCTGGACTTTGGTGTTTTACCTCCTGCGCCTGACTCCTTCATTCACACCTCGTCACAGGGTCTCTATAAGCTTCAATATGAGGTCCTAAACCTATCATGAAAGTGCATCCTTGTAGCTGTGTGGGCTAATATAGTCAACATGTTTGCCTTGGGGTAAGTTGAGCCAATGGTTGAGCCAATAGCAAGTTGAGCAAATTAAAGTATTTTCTTCTCAGGCGTAATGAAAGGCATTATCGCTGGGATATGATGTAAAAACAGGGTCTGGCCTATGTTAAAAGTAAAAAGTGTTTGTTAGGTATTAAGATGCTTAAAATTATTAAAAGACAAAAAGCGATTGTGAATGTGTTGAATTGTGTTTGGGGAAATAAAGATAGACATGGTTTTAAAAAGGTAGTGGTAATATTTAATTAAGTACAGAAATGTGTAGGCGGCTTAACTTACCCTGTCCCGTGGCTTAACTAACCCATACCCGGGGTAAGTTGTGCCAAGAGACCACTTTTTGGGGGCAAGCTACCCACTGGGCACAGACGTCAGTTCAACGTCTAGTTTTAATTTACATTTGGTTGAGTTGTTAAAGTGAACTCAACACAAAAATGTCACTATGTCAATGGATTTAGGTTAAAAGTTGGGTGAAAAAAAGACAAAATGCCCTTATGTTGGTGACTTTTTGCAAATCCAACAATGTTTCTTTGTTGAGTCAATGCCATCTGTGATGGGTCATGAGGATACGAAGAGGCAGACGCAGACGCAGGAATCAACAATGTAAAGGTTTACTTAACACTGAGCAAGAGAACAACAAACAGCGAGTACACAAAAAGACACTACCAATCACACACAACACAACACTGAACAGTCCAGGGCTATATAGGGGTGGTGATGAGATGATGAGGTGCAGGTGCGCTGGAGGTGATTAGGGTGCGTTGGGTTTCCATTCCGGTGTTGCCGAAGTGGTGCGCTCAGACCGGTGGCTCAGTAGACCGGCGAATCAGAGCGCCGGAAGGGAGCAACAGGAGGAGACGTGACACAATCACATAGATTTTTGGGGTTAAAATGATGTGGAAACAACGTTGATTCCAACCAGTTTTTGCCCAGTGGGTATGTTTTCAAAACTGTAATGTTTACATGAATTCTGATTATTTCCAGGGATACACAACATCCTGAAATATACACTGAGTGTACAAAACATTAAGGACGCCTTCTTAATATTAAGTTGATACAATGAGTGCTTTAAAAGAGAGAAAATACACAAGCAAAGCAACAAATACATGAAAGATAAAAACATGCTTAATGTATGTGTGTACAGTGAGGGAAAAATGTATTTGATCCCCTGCTGATTTTGTACGTTTGCCGACTGACAAAGAAATTATCAGTCTATAATTTTAATGGTAGGTTTATTTGAACAGTGAGAGACAGAATAACAACAAAAAAATCAAGAAAATCACATGTCAAAAATGTCATAAATTGATTTGCATTTTAATGAGGGAAATAAGTATTTGACCCCCTCTCAATCAGAAAGATTTCTGGCTCCCAGGTGTCTTTTATACAGGTAACGAGCTGAGATTAGGAGCATACTCTTAAAGGGAGTGCTCCTAATCTCAGTTTGTTACCTGTATAAAAGACACCTGTCCACAGACGCAATCAATCAATCAGATTCCAAACTCTCCACCATGGCCAAGACCAAAGAGCTCTCCAAGGATGTCAAGGATAAGATTGTAGACCTACACAAGGCTGGAATGTGCTTCAAGACCATCGCCAAGCAGCTTGGTGAGAAGGTGACAACAGTTGGTGCGATTATTCGCAAATGGAAGAAACACAAAAGAACTGTCAATCTCCCTCGGCCTGGGGCTCCATGCAAGATCTCACCTCGTGGAGTTGCAATGATCATGAGAACGGTGAGGAATCAGCCCAGAACTACACGGGAGGATCTTGTCAATGATCTCAAGGCAGCTGGGACCATAGTCACCAAGAAAACAATTGGTAACACACTACGCCGTGAAGGACTGAAATCCTGCAGCGCCCGCAAGGTCCCCCTGCTCAAGAAAGCACATATACAGGGCCGTCTGAAGTTTGCCAATGAACATCTGAATGATTCAGAGGAGAACTGGGTGAAAGTGTTGTGGTCAGATGAGACCAAAATTGAGCTCTTTGGCATCAACTCAACTCGCCGTGTTTGGAGGAGGAGGAATGCTGCCTATGATCCTAAAAACACCATCCCCACTGTCAAACATGGAGGTGGAAACATTATGCTTTGGGGGTGTTTTTCTGATAAGGGGACAGGACAACTTCACCGCACCAAAGGGACGATGGACGGGGCCATGTACTGTCAAATCTTGGGTGAGAACCTCCTTCCCTCAGCCAGGGCATTGAAAATGGGTCGTGGATGGGTATTCCAGCATGACAATGACCCAAAACACACGGCCAAGGCAACAAAGGAGTGGCTCAAGAAGAAGCACACTAAGGTCCTGGAGTGGCCTAGCCAGTCTCCAGACCTTAATCCCATAGAAAATCTGTGGAGGGAGCTGAAGGTTCGAGTTGCCAAACGTCAGCCTTGAAACCTTAATGACTTGGAGAAGATCTGCAAAGAGGAGTGGGACAAAATTCCTCCTGAGATGTGTGCAAACCTGGTGGCCAACTACAAGAAACGTCTGACCTCTGTGATTGCCAACAAGGGTTTTGCCACCAAGTACTAAGTCATGTTTTGCAGAGGGGTCAAATACTTATTTCCCTCATTAAAATGCAAATCAATTTATACAATTTTGACATGCGTTTTTTTGGATTTTTTTGTTGTTATTCTGTCTCTCACTGTTCAAATAAACCTACCATTAAAATTATAGACTGATCATTTCTTTCTCAGTGGGCAAACGTACAAAATCAGCAGGGGATCAAATACTTTTTTCCCTCACTGTATGTGCAAGCTTGCATAATGTGTGTGTGTGTGTGTGTGTGTGCATGCTTGCTTAATGTACAGTACCAGTCAAAAGTTTGGACACACCTACTCATTCAAGGGTTTTTCTTTATTTTTACTATTTTCTACATTGTAGAATAATAGTGAAGACATCAAAACTATGAAATAACACATGGAATCATGTAGTAACCAAAAAAGTGTTAAACAAATCAAAATATATTTTAGATTCTTCAAAGTAGCCACCTTTTGCCATAATGACAGCTTTGCACACAAAATAAAGAAAAACCCTTGAATGAGTAGGTGTGTCCAAACTTTTGACTGGTACTGTATGTGTGTGTGTGTATCCTGTCTACAACATCATGTGTCTGACTTGATCTAAAACATCTGCATTTCCTCCCTCTGTCTGTGTGCGGCTGAACTTGGATCATCAACACAGTCCATATGAAGGCTGTCATGTTCCTGTTCTAGTGATGGGCCTGCTGCTGTAGAACGTGTGTCAGGGCCGGCCAGGGAGAGGGGAGACAGGCAGGGTAGAATGGTTCACTGGAGCATAGCTACTCTCACAGGCCTGCTGGCTCAATTAAAACACACCAATTCTTATCCCTATGACTCTGCTTTACATGTACACTGGGGGAAATATCTCCCATATGTAAATATACCTCCTACATCAAGTATCTGACTTCTCCTCAAATAACCTGCATTTATTCAGGAATTCACTGGTCGTTTTATCACTTGTTTTGCATATTTTGTATGATAATACGTAGCCATTTGGATTTCCATCGAATATGGGGTAAATTGCTATTTAAAATGCTTCACCTTCAAAATAAATGTTGAGGTTGAATCTATTCCCCATCTATAAAAAAAATTACTGTGATATGCTGAGTTATAAGGGCAATAAACTATTTAAAAATATTAAAATCATGAGTGCAGAAAAAATACTAGGCCTAAATACTGTATACTGTACGTTAATATGATGATTTTCTGAGATATTCAAATGTCAACTAGATTGAAACATACATTCTTAGAAAATAAATTTGCTAGTGATTATTGATTAAATATCATAATAAATCTGACATTCTCAGCACAGATTACAATGTTAGCTCTGGTTTTACAATAACAATAACTCTAAACCAGTAACTTCAGTCCTACACTGCTGCATTATAAGTGTGAAATCTATTCTATGTGCTGCTGATTGCGGATCACTGCATGTATAAAAACAGTGTCCCGTGTCAGAGAGGAACCCTTCTTAAACCACCAGGCGGCCATGATGCCTCCTCTCCTCTCCTCTCCTCTCCTCTCCTCTCCTCTCCTCTCCTCTCCTCTCCTCTCCTCTCCTCTCCTCTCCTCTCCTCTCCTCTCCTCTCCTCTCCTCTCCTCTCCTCTCCTCTCCTCTCCTCTCCTCTCCTCTCCTCTCCTCTCCTCTCCTCTCCTCTCCTCTCCTCTCCTCTCCTCTCCTCTCCTCTCCTCTCCTCTCCTCTCCTCTCCTCTCCTCTCCTCTCCTCTCCTCTCCTCTCCTCTCCTCTCCTCTCCTCTCCTCTCCTCTCCTCTCCTCTCCTCTCCTCTCCTCTCCTCTCCTCTCCTCTCCTCTCCTCTCCTCTCCTCTCCTCTCCTCTCCTCTCCTCTCTCCTGTATCTGCCTGGTTACTGAGTATGCAGGGCTGGAGAGGGAGATGCTGACATAATGGAGGAACGTGTGGGGTTAATTGATAAATATACGGGGAAGGGAAGGAAGGACCATGTTGTTAGGAGAATAGTTTATTACACTGCAAATGAAGGGGCCGGGGAGTTTTACAGCGCAATGAAACCGTTCTGGTGAATTAGCCCTCTTCGTCTGCCTGGCTGCTAATGTTCATGTAGAGAGGCTGTAGAGAGGACTGGGGACGGGGACAGATGGGGATGGAAGGGACAAGTCAACCCAGAGACACTGTCTCACACACGCTCACACACACAAATAAATGCATGCATGCAGACTGGCATACACACACACGTGCACACACACACACACACAGACTGTCCACACTGCCCCTCCCTATCCTTACCACTATCCTCCTTTATTTGACTTATTGATGGCTCATAATGAACATCATTAATATTGTTATCATTAATATTAATGTCATTGGTATTTAAACACAGCTCGTGTATCACACGCATCATGTTGATGCATTACGCCCAGGATAATTAACAAGAGGAGGCCGCAGCAAAGCGTCATCTTCAGCTGAAACATTTTTCCACCTGTCCTGTCCTGTCACAAGCCTGGAGCCACAATGATGATCATAATTAGAAGACACTGCCATGGATGTGTGGGGGGGTTAGTGAGGATGGAGGGGTAGAAAAACCAATTACTGAGGCGACATTAAAAACTGTGTGTGTGTGTGTGTGTGTGTGTGTGTGTGTGTGTGTGTGTGTGTGTGTGTGTGTGACACCAGGCAGTGGACCTAGGCTGTGGTGTGAGGCATCAGTTGAGCAGGCTGATGGATGAAGGCCTAATGCAAGGGGAAGGAGAGGCTCGGCGGCCAGGCTGCATGCACTTCATCAGACAAAGTAATTAGCCACCATCCACCATTAGACAGCACTGGTGGTGAGAACGCTAGCTAACAGACCAGGGAGAGGGCTGGGTCTGCATAGGGTTAGAGTTAGGATATGAGCCTGGGGTTGAGGTTGGAAACAGAGGCTGGGGGCTGGTCTGAAGGCTGGTGCACAATGGGGCTAGGACAAGGACAAGGACAAGGAGACCTGGCCAACAAATGGAGGTTGGGCTGGGAATGGGGATGTGGCAGGGGGCTGGAGGTTGGGCCTCAGCCGGGGCTGGGGCTGGGGTTGTGGATGGAACTAAAAGCCAGGCCTGAGGCTATAGAGTGGGATAAGGATTGGGGTTCACTGGTGTTTACTGCTTGGACAGGAGGCTACGGTACGGGCCCTCTGAGCCTGATACAAGGGCTCTCTGTTTGGGTGGTAATCTAACACACTAATAACGAGAGAGAGAGAGGGGGGGAGGGGGGGCTGTCCCTCCGTATCTCGTCTCGGTGACAGCAGCCTGATGTGGCAGAGCTGGGGACTTTCACTGAGGATGACAGGAAATCATCATCATCATCCTCATCATCATGGCTAGCATCACCGGGGGGTGAGAGGTCATTAGGTGAGCTGGGTGCTGTCACTGCAGAGCACCAATCAACACTGCGATGGCCACAAGAGACACACACACACACACACACACACACATACATACACATACACACTGATACAGGAGATTTGGCACACACACACAAGCTACCTGACCCTTGGGATAAAGCAGAAGATGAATTTAAATGGATCAATAAAGTAGAGTTCTTCTTCCACTACTTCTGATACAGAGAATATGGCAAAAAATGGAGGGCTATGTTTATGTGGCACTTTAACCAATTATTTATATTTACACTAGATTATATTTACACTAGATGACTGAGTGCCCGACCTGAGTGGCGCAGTGGTCGAAGGCACTGCATTGCAGTGCTAGCTGTGCCACTAGAGATCCTGGTTCGAATCCAGGCTCTGTCATAGCAGGCCGCGACCGGGAGAGCCATGGGGCGGTGCACAATTGGTCCAGGGTAGGGGAGGGAATGGCAGGCAGGGATGTAGCTCAGTTGGTAGAGCATGGCGTTTGCAACGCCAGGATTGTGGGTTCGATTCCCACGGGGGGCCAGTATAAAATAAATATATATATACAGTGGGGAGAATAAGTATTTGATACACTGCCGATTTGACAGGTTTTCCTACTTACAAAGCATGTAGAGGTCTGTAATTTTTATCATAGGTACACTTCAACTGTGAAAGACGGAATCTAAAACAAAAATCCAGAAATTCACATTGTATGATTTTTAAGTAATTAATTTGCATTTTATTGCATGACATAAGTATTTGATCACCTACCAACCAGTAAGAATTCCGTCTCTCACAGACCTGTTAGTTTTTCTTTAAGAAGCCCTCCTGTTCTCCACTCATTACCTGTATTAACTGCACCTGTTTGAACTCGTTACCTGTATAAAAGACACCTGTCCACACACTCAATCAAACAGACTCCAACCTCTCCACAATGGCCAAGACCAGAGAGCTGTGTAAGGACATCAGGGATAAAATTGTAGACCTTCACAAGGCTGGGATGGGCTACAGGACAATAGGCAAGCAGCTTGGTGAGAAGGCAACAACTGTTTGCGCAATTATTAGAAAATGGAAGAAGTTCAAGATGACGGTCAATCACCCTCGGTCAGGGTCTCCATGCAAGATCTCACCTCTTGAGGCATCAATGATCATGAGGAAGGTGAGGGATCAGCCCAGAACTACACGGCAGGACCTGGTCAATGACCTGAAGAGAGCTGGGACCACAGTCTCAAAGAAAACCATTAGTAACACACTACGCCGTCATGGATTTAAATCCTGCAGCGCACGCAAGGTCCCCCTGCTCAAGCCAGCGCATGTCCAGGCCCGTCTGAAGTTTGCCAATGACCATCTGGATGACCCAGAGGAGGAATGGGAGAAGGTCATGTGGTCTGATGAGACAAAAATAGAGCTTTTTGGTCTAAACTCCACTCGCCGTGTTTGGAGGAAGAAGAAGGATGAGTACAACCCCAAGAACACCATCCCAACCGTGAAGCATGGAGGTGGAAACATCATTCTTTGGGGATGCTTTTCTGCAAAGGGGACAGGACAACTGCACCGCATTGAGGGGAGAATGGATGGGGCCATGTATCGCGAGATCTTGGCCAACAACCTCCTTCCCTCAGTAAGGGCATTGAAGATGGGTCGTGGCTGGGTCTTCCAGCATGACAACGACCCGAAACACACAGCCAGGGCAACTAAGGAATGGCTCCGTAAGAAGCATCTCAAGGTCCTGGAGTGGCCTAGCCAGTCTCCAGACCTGAACCCAATAGAAAATCTTTGGAGGGAGCTGAAAGTCCGTATTGCCCAGCGACAGCCCCGAAACCTGAAGGATCTGGAGAAGGTCTGTATGGAGGAGTGGGCCAAAATCCCTGCTGCAGTGTGTGCAAACCTGGTCAAGACATACAGGAAACGTATGATCTCTGTAATTGCAAACAAAGGTTTCTGTACCAAATATTAAGTTCTGCTTTTCTGATGTATCAAATACTTATGTCATGCAATAAAATGCAAATTAATTACTTAAATATCATACAATGTCATTTTCTGGATTTTTGTTTTAGATTCCATCTCTCACAGTTGAAGTGTACCTATGATAGAAATTAAAGACCTCTACATGCTCTGTAAGTAGGAAAACCTGCAAAATCGGCAGTGTATCAAATACTTGTTCTCCCCACTGTATATAATGTATGCACTCACTAACTGTAAGTCGCTCTGGATAAGAGCGTCTGCTAAATATGTAAATGTGAAATAAGGGGTGCTGTGTTGAAGCCACCGCACCTCCATCTTGGTACCCCACCGTTTTGGAAGCTATAGAAATGCATTTGTTAATGTCTACATTTTTGCCACATTTATTCTATTACAGACACCTTAATGCATACTTTTAAATTATATTATGTCAGTTTAACATAAACAATTTACATTTTTAAATATATAGAAACATTTTCCTTAAAGCATATTTTTTTGAGATTACTAATGTTACTGTCCCCACTGCAACAACAAAAATACTTAAATAAATGTAATTTTGTCCATGAAACATTTAATTGAAATACTGTTCCATTCATTCCTATGGAGGACTTCTCCTACTGGGGAGTGCCAATATGGCCGACCGGGGGCTTCAAAGCCTCTCAATGGCCAATACATAGCGTCAGCAATCCAGCGTTTGTATACATCTAACTCATCCAACATAACCATAGCTCTCATATCAGACTGTTGAATGAGTTCAAATGTATTTGTTGTCAAGGCATATCCAAGACATATTATTATGACATAACCAAACAGAAAATCTTAAAAATGCAGGACAGAGCCACCACATCACCTTCCAAGTTAAATCAGCTTCAATCAGCCTAGGCAAACAACAGGGTCATTTTCTCTGCCCTGGTTACTCTGAGAATAGTCTAAGAGTGTGAGTTGAGTTAGTGGCGTGAGCGTGAGCGCAGTAGAATGTGCAGGTGTATAGTTCATGGTATCAGAGACAGACAGAACCACCGTGGAGCTGATCTAGTCCTCCTGCTGCTTGGCCTCTGTAGCTCAGCTGGTAGAGCACGGCGCTTATAACGCCAAGGTAGTGGGTTCGATCCCCGGGACCACCCATACACAAAGAAATGTATGCACGCATGACTGTAAGTCGCTTTGGATAAAAGCGTCTGCTAAATGGCATATTATATTTTTATATTATATTTATATTATATCTACCAGCTGCTGCATTTAGATACATCTCCTTGTCTGTCTGCCTGCCTGCCTACCTGTCTGCCTGCCTGCCTGCCTGTCTGTCTGCCTGCCTGTCTGTCTGTCTGCCTGCCTGTCTGCCTGCTAACCTGTCTGCCTGTCTGCCTGCCTGTCTGCCTGCCTGTCTGCCTGCCTGCCTGCCTGCCTGCCTGCCTGTCTGTCTGTCTGTCTGTCTGTCTGTCTGTCTGTCTGTCTGTCTGTCTGTCTGTCTGTCTGTCTGTCTGTCTGTCTGTCTGTCTGTCTGTCTGTCTGTCTGTCTGTCTGTCTGTCTGCCTGCCTGCCTGCCTGCCTGTCTAACCTGTCTGCCTGTCTGTCTAACCTGTCTGCCTGCCTGCCCGTCTGCCTGCTAACCTGTCTGCCTGTCTGCCTGCCTGTCTGTCTGCCTGTCTGCCTGCCTGCCTGCCTGCCTGTCTGTCTGTCTGTCTGTCTGTCTGTCTGTCTGTCTGTCTGTCTGTCTGCCTGCCTGTCTGTCTAACCTGTCTGCCTGTCTGCCTGCCTGCCTGTCTGTTTAACCTGCCTGCCTGCCTGTCTGTCTGCCTGTCTGCCTGTCTTCCTGTCTGTCTGTCTGTCTGTCTGTCTGTCTGTCTGTCTGTCTGTCTGTCTGCCTTCTCCCTGGGTTAATACATGCTAATCTGGGGAAATAACACTGATCAAGGTGTGTGTGTCACACACACACACAAACAAACACACACACACACACAACAACAACAACATACACAGAAACAACCACACACAAGCACAAGCACACGCACACCCATACACACACAAGTACAGGAGGGAAGAGGTAGTAAGAATGGATGGAGATGGAAGGTAAGAGCAAAGAAAGAAAGAGAAAATTGAACAATGTAATATGCGCTTGAAAATCACCATATTCACTATTATCTTCTCCTCAGTCAATGGGACAGGAGCACATTAGACAGCCAGGAAGGTGTGTGTGTGTGTGTGTGTGTGTGTGTGTGTGTGTGTGTGTGTGTGTGTGCAGGCTCTCTCTGACGTCTCCTCATTGGTAAGCAGGAGAGGTAGGCAAAAAGCAGGACATTCATCACGCGCCAGACGAATGACAGAGGATTACTAGTTAGACAGGGTAATAAGCACCATCTAATTTCCTCTTTAGAATCAATTTATGTTTCCCAGCTCAGGATCATCATCATGGGAAAAAGCTTCCTTGCTGAGAAAGTAAGGAGTCAAAATATCTCTTCAAGAGGTAGAAGTAGAGGCAGACTGGCTATAAAGTAATGGCAGGGTGGTTTCTGATTAAACTGTGAGAGGTATCTTCATCTCCTCTGGCTGTCTGGGTGGAAATAGGACTGTTTAGTTTCCCTCCTGGACTATCAGAGAACACAATCTGACCTGAGTAGGCCTCAAACGGCCAGAGAGGTGGCGGACTATGTGTTTCTATAATAGCTGCATACTGTAAGTGCAGTGGTGCAGTGTAGTACAGTAGAGGTATGCATGTGTGTGTGTGTTCCCTAATCCAGTCAAAGCGCTGTGTCTCCTCCGTGCTGTGTGTTAGCGTGTGTTAATCAGCTGTTCACCTCTAAAGTTAAAGACTGAGTTACATGGCTTTGGTGAGAGAGAGAGAGAGAGAGAGAGAGAGAGAGAGAGAGAGAGAGAGAGAGTAAACCATTATCTTGAACCGTGCAGTTCACACACCTCAACACATCTTCATCTTCATAATGCCTCTTAACCTACAGTACACAAAGACTATTACACAAAAATATGCATTACCGACAAAGCCTTTTCCCCTAAACCATTTTCCACAAATCATTATTTGAATAGTGTATATAAAGCCAAAGAAACATATCTACCCTAAACAACGCTATACAGAGTGAAATCATGTACCTTGACACATCTCAACACACATGTAAAGCTCAACACACACCTCCCCCCAGCAAAGTGTCCAGTTCCACTGAGACACGCGACGTACCCTACCGCCTTCTTTATCTCATTCTGGGGAAAGTGTTCTCTCCTTCCCCTCGTTTCCAGGCAATTGGTGTGTGTGTGTGTGTGTGTGTGTGTGTGTGTGTGCGTGCTGTGGGGCCGTGGCTGCTCGGAAAAGAGCTAATAAAAAACCCTGATCCATGAAAGGCCTTGAGCAAAGACACTCAATTACCTAATGCCTGGGATAGGGACCAGACCACACTGCTGCTGCCACAGCCCACGTATTTACGTATGCCTGCCCACACAAGTGTATGTAGTGGGAGGGGAGATGGGTCGGGGAGGGAGTGTGTGTGTAGAGGAGGGGGGATTTGAGTGTGGACTGGGTGTATGTGTGGGGGATGGGGGGTGAGTGTGGATTTATTCAATTGCTGACAGGTTTGACAAATTTGTGTAGCTGAAGTTGGGAAGTTATTTTGGACTGTGCTTTTCTGCTCTCCATGGTAAAAGCAAGTGTTGGTTTTTACACTGAGGCTGTGTGTGTCTGCAAATATTGTATGGACTCATATCTCGAAAAACAATATTATAGTTGTCCAATAAGTTGTCCAAAAGGAAGGGGGATATTAACAAAAAGACACACAAAAAAGTTGATTTCAATAACACACAATGAATAAAGGGTGTTGTGAGAAAAACAGGAACTCCTGGTGGGGAAAACGCACAGACAGTAGCTAGGTTTCCATGACAGATTTTCATGCAAATATTCTAGAATCTGCATAAAGAAAAGATGCGCATTTTCCCACCAGTGGTGTGTTTCCACCAAATGGACTTGTTGCGGATAGAAATCACTACGTGATGACGTTGTGCACACAAAATGTACTTTTTCACTGAAGTTTTCATGTACCAAATAAAAATCTAAGTGTTCATTGTGTTTCCATCGCATTTTCAACTACCGACAGTTTTTTAACAAAAATTGTTGCATTAAATAGCAAATGTGCGTAATCTGGTCTTTGCACGTGCACTCTAGCCAACAGCTTTCAGATACAGTGCAGCTAGTCTACATGAAGAGATTATTAGGGATAAGAGTGAGAATATTTGTATTTGTCAAATGGCAGTCAAGCATCGATCATCATGTCACCAGAATAAGACCCTCAATATTTATTGGAAAGGAGCATCAAAATCACTGTGCACTTTCACCACCCTGGGAAGTTCATATAACTTATTTCATCTGTAGCCTAATAAACTGCATGGTTTCCCGAGCCGTAGTGGGAGGACCACACACCATGTCATCACGTGGACTCCAAGTTTACTTCAGTATGATGGTTATCATATAAATATTTGCACATAAAGGCGTTTCCACTGCCATTTCTTGCATAATAGATTTTACCAACACAAAAAGATCCCACTATGTCGAACGAACAACTTATCTGTCGACATTGTCACGCTCGTTGATGAACGGGACGGACCAAGGCGCAGCGTGAAATGCATCCATGTTTATTGAGCTGAATAAACATACAAAAACAACGAAACGTGACGTCGGAAGGCTAACACTAACAAGCCACACTAACCGAACACAAACAAAAACCCACAACACAGGCAGGAAAACTGGCTGCCTAAGTATGATCCCCAATCAGAGACAACGAGCGACAGCTGCCTCTGATTGGGAACCACACCCGGCCAAACATAGAAATACAAACATAGATTATTCACACCCTGACCAAACTAGCTAGAGTTATATAGGCCAGGGCGTGACAGACATTTATAAAATTGTACCGAAACTTGCTTTTTCCATCACAGCTGTCGTGATTTTCTTTTATACGCCATTACATTATGAAATAAAAACAACATCCTAGATACAACATGTGATACAACATGTGATACAACATGTGATACAACATGTGATATTACATGTGATACATCATGCGATACAACATGCGATACAACATGCGATACAACATGCGATACAACATGTGATATTACATGTGATACATCATGCGATACAACATCTGATACAACATGTGATACATCATATGATACAACCATGCGATACAACATGTGATACATCATGTGATACAACATGTGATACAACATGTGATACAACATGTGAGGGCCTCCTCTTTTATCCCTGTGTGTTGTGTCGTTGTTTGTTGCTGTTTGTTGTTGTTTGTTGCTGTTTGTTGGTGATCAGGGTAAATAGTTGTTGCTGAGGAGGAATGCCAGCTGTTAATTACCGTAAGGTTGATTTTGTAAATTACACCCCAGACACGTTGCCTGGGGAAAGATTTATCCTGCACACTGTGTGTGTGTGTGTGGGGGGGGGGGGGGGGGGGGGGGGGGGCACTCCACTGGGGATCAACTTGGCTACATAACTAAACAAACAAACAAACAAACAACAACAACAACCTAGGCACTTTGTATTAACACACTTCCTCAGCAGGAAGGCTTTTCACAGCGTGCTTGTTTACAGTTCATCCATGTCAGTCTATGTGGATACTGTGTGGTATTGTCTGTAACATAACTATCATGCTTGCACTAAATAATGATATATCCTTAGTGTGATGTATTCAAGATAGAGAAACAAGGAAGAGAGGAAGATAGGAAGAGAGGGACAACACACAAGGTGGCATCAAAAGCTGGACACACAAACACACTCAAACCCCCCCCCCCCCCACCCCACCCCTACACACACACACACACATACAAACACACAAAATCCCCCCTCCCCCTACACACACACAAAATCCCCCCTCCCCCTACACACACACAGCCGAGGCAGCACAGCCGCTCTGTGGCCACCAGAGACCCTGGCCTCTCCTACAAGACAGATTACCCAGCAGTCCTAGCTAATGTGCACATGGGAGGGACATCAGCGGCGTGATGTTAATGTGGCCACAATGTCCCAGGCTGCACTGGGCCCGGTCGCGGCTCACCTCACCGACTGGTTCCACTCACGGCTCTCATTGCCTCCCAATTGCCTTTTAATAGGCTAGTTTTTATTCATTCAGGGCCATTAAGGAAAGATTGACTCCTCACCGGGGATCTTTGGGCTGAGGCCGAGCGGTCGGGCCCGGTGACAACACACACAGACACACATTCACACACACAGGCATGCATTCACACACTCACACACACACACACACACACACACACACACACACACACACACACACACACACACACACACACACACAGAGGGGCGAACAGGGGGAGGTTGTTGAGTTGATCAGTCCTGTGTCTGACTACATAAACTGTGTTTTTTTTTGTCAACTGAGACAGACGTGTGTGTGTGTCCGTGTCTGTGTGTGCGTGTGACTACATAAACTCTGTTGTTTCAGTCAACTGAAACCGATAATCTGCCTTTTAAACCTATACTCTCAGATGCGCTGCATCACCTCTTGGTGTAGCGGCTGCTTGGGGTCCGGCCGCGGGGCACTGCAGAGGGTGGTGCGTGCGGCCCAATGCATTGCTGGGGCTGAGTTCCCTGCCATCCAGGACCTCTGTGCCAGGCGGTGTCAGAGGAAGGCCCTCAAAATTGTCAAAGACTCCAGCCACCCAAGTCAAAAGACTGTTCTCTCTGCTACGCACGACAAGCGGGTACCGATGCACCAAGTCTGGAAACAACAGGACCCTGAACAGATTCTACCCCCAATCCATAAGACTGCTAAATAGTTAACCAAATAGCTACCCTGTTGTTTACGAAGCATATGTCAAATACAATTGTATTTGTCACATACTTTTTATGAAAATAAAAATAAAAACATTTTGAATGACATACAGTACCCACAGAAGAAAAGAGGATAACATCTTCTTTCTCAACTCTAATATTGAGCAAATTACACTCACTGGAGTATAAACACCTGAGAATAGGCTACCTGTGTGGTAAGTGCCACTGGCTGCTGGAAAGCTTTCTTGAACTGGACATACATTTTTGCCAACACATGGAGGTCTGCACTCTCAGAGAAGGTTCTAGACACGCTGTCTCTGAGCCCAGACCTCGGCTGGCTCACGGAACAGACCCTAACAAAATTTAGAAAACCATTATACACACTGTAGACGTGCATGACACACACATACCAAAATTCTAACATTTCCCCAATGATCAAACATGCTGTAATGTCATAAGCCCTGCATTGGTCTTTCCGGTTTTGATCTGCCAGATATCACCTCTCTCTCTCTCTCTCTCTCTCTCTCTCTCTCTCTCTCTCTCTCTCTCTCTCTCTCTCTCTCTCTCTCTCTCTCTCTCTCTCTCTCTCTCTCTCTCTCTCTCTCCCTCTCTCCCTCTCTCCCTCCCTCCCTCTCTCCCTCCCTTCCCTCCCTCCCTCCCGTAGTCATGGCTTAGCAGTAAATCCTCAGCCAATCCTGTGCAACACCCTGGGACAACAGATCTAGTAGAGGAACTGTACGCTGCCAAACAGACAGGCTCAATGGGATGTTAGAGGAGTTCGATCTTAGATCTCTGAGTGGTTTTAACACCGTACTTCCAGTGAACTTCACTTTCCGTCTTCCATAGATCTTATCTCTGGGAATATGCCTATAGGATTAGGTTACTGTTTAACACTTAGTGACAATATTATTATCCATGCATACTACTTAGTGTGATCAATGCTTTATACAGTATATCAGTTTACATCTGTAGCTTTGTTTTGTCTGGTTCTGTCACTTTTTCTGTCCTTCTCCTTCTGGCACATTCTTTACCCTGGACACTTTTTTGTAGTCAGGATTAGTCATTCTGGTCTTCAATTGTCAGGATGTTTTTCTGGTTTTATAACTTTAATTTGTCCTCCTTACTAATTTTTTGCGAGAAAAATTATACACTTTTAGGTGTAACTTCCCTTAGTCTAGTTTAATAACTTTCCTCAATCTAGTTTAGAAACTTCCATTAGTCTAGTTTAGTAACTTTCCTTAATTTTACATTTATGTCATTTAGCAGACAAGCGACATACAAATTGGTGCATTCACCTTATGATAGCCAGTGGGACAGCCACTTTACCACATTTTTTTATTTTATTTTTGTATAATTTTTATATAGAAGGATTAGTTTTATACTATCCCAGGTATTCCTTAAAGAGGTAGGATTTCAAGTGTCTCCGGAAGGTGGTCAGTGACTCCGCTGTCCTGGCGTCGTGAGGGAGCTTGTTCCACCATTGGGGTGCCAGAGCAGTGAACAGTTTTGACTGAGCTGAGCGGGAACTGTGCTTCCGCAGAGGTAGGGGGACAGCAGGCCAGAGGTGGAAGAACGCAATTCCCTCGTTTGGGTGTAGGGCTAGTTTAGTAACTTCCCTTGGTCTAGTTTAGTAACTTTCCTTAATTTAGTTTAGTAACTTCCCTTGGTCTAGTTTAGTACCTTTCCTTAATCTAGTTTAGTAACTTCCCTTGGTCTAGTTTAGTAACTTTCCTTAATCTAGTTTAGTAACTTCCCTTGGTCTAGTTTAGTAACTTTCCTTAATCTAGTTTAGTAACTTCCCTTGGTCTAGTTTAGTAACTTTCCTTAATCTAGTTTAGTAACTTCCATTAGTCTAGTTTAGTAACTTTCCTTAATCTAGTTTAGTAACTTCCCTTAATCTAGTTTAGTAACTTCCCTTAGTCTAGTTCACTAACTTTCATTAGACTACACTAACATTACCTTAGTCCTGAGAGTAGCTAGTAGGGACCCCCTGTCCTTGGTCCTATCAACACAGGATCAGCACCCTGGCCTGACCAGACCCAAACACTTCCCAAACAACCACCTCCACGTATCCATCACCACTGATGTTATCACACTGGCGACAGGCCAGGACCCACACTACTGGAAAATACACACACCAATAACACTGGGAAACACAGGGCGGGAGGGAGAGAGAAAAAGGTGGGGAATAAGATAAAGAGAGAGAGAGTGTAAAAGTAAATTGAATTTGTCACATGCGCCGAATACAACAGGTGTAGACCTTACCGTGAAATGCTTACTTACAAGCCCTTAACCAACAATGCAGTTCAAGAAAGAGTTAAGAAAATATTTACTAAATAAAGTAAAACAAAATTACAAATAAATTAAAAAGTAACACAATAAAATAACAATAACAAGGTTATATACAGGGGGTACTGGTACCGAGTCACAGTGCGAGGGTACAGGTTAGTCGAGGTAATTTGTACATGTAGGTAGGGGTAAAGTGACTATGCATAGATAATAAACAGTAGCAGCAGTGTAAAAACAAAGGGGGGGGGGGGGGGGGGGGGGGGTCAATGTAAATAGTCCGGGTGGCCATTTTATTAATTGTTCAGCAGTCTTATGACTTTTGGACCTAGACTTAGCGCTCCGGTACTGCTTGCCGTGCGGTAGCAGAGAGAACAGCCTATGACTTGGGTGACTTGAGTCTTTGACAATATTTTGGGCTTTCCTCTGACACCGCCAAGTATATAGGTCTTCGATGGCAGGAAGCTTGGCCCCAGTGATGTACTGGGCCGTACGCACTACCCTCTGTAGCGCCTTATGGTCAGATGCCGAGCAGTTGCCATACCAGGCGGTGATGCAACCGGTCAGGATGCTCTCGATGGTGCAGCTGTAGGACTGTTTGAGGATCTGGGGACCCATGCCACATCTTTTCAGTCTCCTGAGGGGGAAAAGGTGTTGTCGTTCCCTCTTCATAACTGTCTTGGTGTGTTTGGACCATGATAGTTAGTTTGTTATGTGGACAACAAGGAATTTGAAACTCTCGACCCGCTCCACTACAGCCCCGTTGATGTTAATGGGGGCCTGTTCGGCCCGCCATTTCCTGTAATCCACGATCAGCTCCTTTGTTTTGCTCACATTGAGTTTGAGGTTGTTGTCTCATTGTCTCTGACCTCCTCCCTATAGGCTGTCTCATCGTTGTCTGTGATCAGGCCTACCACTTGTGTCGTCAGCAAACTTAATAATGGCGTTGGAGTCGTGTTTGGCCACGCAGTCGTGGATGAATAGGGAGTACAGGAGGGGACTAAGGACGCACCCTTGAGGGGCCCCAGTGTTGAGGATCAGCGTGGCAGATGTGTTGTTGCCTACTGTTACGAACCCCGTGGCTTTAAAAGTCTAGGGTGGATGGAAAAGATAACTCATGCGAATTAGAATATTGCCACGGAACAGTGAGAACAAAAATACGCCGACAACCAAAAAGCTACTGTCAAACACAAAAATGTTTATTATAAACACACAGTAAAGGTTTGGGGAAAAGGGGCTGAGCAGGACCCAAGGAATGAAACAATAATGTCAAAAACCCCCCTAAACTGATCTTGCCTGCCTCAAGAACCGCTAAGCTTACTACTAACTACACAAAAATACAGTGGGTGGTCCGCTCAGGTCTAACTAGTGTTTTTAGACAAAGTTTTCCTACGGGTAGTGTATGCCCAAGGGCGACTTGCTAAAACTCCCCTTTTCCCAGGAACAAACAACATAGTTACCGTATGGAGTAAACAGCAAATGAGTGAGTACACAAAAAACAAGACACCACAGTATCCATACTCACAAACAAAAAGAGTCCATACTCACAAACAAGGGGATGTGTGATGTGATTGGGTAATGAAAACCAGAAACAGGTGGTGCAATCAGGAGAAGTGGCCACTGATTGGTCCACCTCAGCAATCAGCAGATGAACTGATGACTGACAGGTGAGACACATCAACGACCTTCAATCAGGAACACTAGGGACACCTGTGATTAGGACGGAAGGAGAGGAAAAACACAAAAACACATACAGGATACCTGTATCCGTAACACCTACCCTTACCACCTGGGGGCGGCCCGTCAGGAAGTCCAGGATCCAGTTGCAAAGGGAGGTGTTTAGTCCCAGGGTCCTTAGCTTAGTGATGAGCTTGGAGGGCACTATGGTGTTGAACGCTGAACTTTAGTCAATGAACAGCATTCTCACATAGGTGTTCCTTTTGTCCAGGTGGGAAAGGGCAGTGTGGAGTGCGATTGAGATTGCGTCATCTTTGGATCTGTTGGGGTGGTATACGAATTGGAGTGGGTCTAGGGTTTCCGGGATGATGGTGTTGATGTGAGCCATGACCAGCCTTTCAAAGCACTTCATGGCTACCGACATGAGTGCTACGAGGCGGTAATCATTTAGGCAGGTTACCTTTGCTTTTTTGAGCACAGGGACTATGGTGGTCTGCTTAAAAAATGTAGGTATTACAGACTCGGTCAGGGAGAGGTTGAAAATGTCAATGAAGACACTTGTCAGTTGGTCCGCGCATGCTTTGAGTACACGTCCTGGTAATCCATCTGGCCCCACGGCTTTGTGAATGTTGACCTGTTTAAAGGTCTTGCTCACATCGGCTACGGAGAGAGTGATCACACAGTCATCCGGAACAGCTGGTGCTCTCAGCATGCTTCAGTGTTGCTTGCCTAGAAGCGAGCATAAAAGGCATTTAGCTCATCTGGTAGGCTCGCGTCACTGGGCAGCTCACGGCTGGGTTTCCCTTTGTAGTCCGTAATAGTTTTCAAGCCCTGCCACATCCAACGAGCGTCAGAGCAGGTGTAGTAGGATTCAATCTTAATCCTGTATTGACGCTTTGCCTGTTTGATGCTTTGTCTGAGGGCATAGCGGGATTTCTTATAAGCGTCTGGTTAGTGTCCCGCTCCTTGAAAGCGGCAGCTCTATCCTTCAGCTCGATGCGGATGTTGCCTGTAATCCATGGCTTCTGGTTGGGATATGTATGTACGGTGACTGTGGGGTCGACATCGTCGATGCACTTATTGATGAAGCCAGTGACTGACGTGGTATACCATTGGATGAATCCCGGAACATATTCCAGTCTGTGCTAGCAAAACAATCCTGTAGTGTAGCATCCGCGTCATCTGACCACTTCCGTATTGAGCGAGTCACTGGTACTTCCTGCTTTAGTTTTTGCTTGTAAGCAGGAATCAGGCGAGCAATACCTCTAGACTTCTTTAATATTAGACATCGCGCACCAGCTGTTATTGACAAATAGACACACACCCCAGCTCTTCGTCTTACTAGACGTAGCTTCTCTGTCCTGCCGATGCAACCCAGCCAGCTCTATATTATCTGTGTCGTCGTTCAGCCACGACTAGGTGAAACATAATATATTACAGTTTTGAATGTCCCGTTGGTAGGATAATCTTAATCGTAGATCATCCATTTTATTTTCCAATGATTGCACGTTGGCCAATAGAACGGATGGGAGCGGAGGTTTACTCACTCGCCAATGAATTCTCAGAAGGCAGCCTGACCTCCACCCCCTTTTTATCTGTCTTTTCTTCACGCAAATGACAGGGATTTGGGCCTGGTCTCGAGAAAGCAGTATATCCTTCGCGTCGGACTCAACGTGAGTAATCGCTGTTCTGATGTCCAGAAGCTCTTTTCGGTCATAAGAGACGGTAGCAGCAACATTATGTACAAAATAAGTTTACAAATAAGTTACAAACAATGCGAAAAAAGGATTGACAGCCGTCCCATATATATTGCAAAATAGTTGGGAAGAGATCTTTGACGTACCGATCCCATGGCATAGTGTTTATGAACTGACACGCAAAACGACACCGGATTCAAAAATTAGAATATTTCAATTTAAATTATTATATAAAATTCTTGCTACCAATAGAATGTTATTTATATGGGGGATACAATCTTCCCAGCTCTGCAGATTTTGATGTGAAGAGACAGAATCATTAGATCATTTGTTTTGGTTCTGTCCATTTGTAGCTTGTTTTTGGACACAGGTCCAGGAATGGCTAAAGGATTGCAATATTTACATGGAACTAACCTTGCAGATAGCATTACTGGGTGATCTGAAAAGTAATAGTCAATCAATCAATAATATAATAATACTTTTAGCAAAAATGTTTATTTTTAATTCACAATCTGTAGAAGCAATGAGAATAGAAAGGTTCAGAACTTTTGTAAAACATCACAGTACGGTTGAAATATATATGGCAAATAGAAATCCTATATGGATGGTGTTAAGAGATAGATGGGAGGTATTGAATAGAGTTGAAGGATGGGACTAATAACAAATAACAACAAATAATAACAAAGATATCTAATAATGTAAGCATACTGTGTCCATAATACGTACAGTGGGGAAAAAAGTATTTAGTCAGCCACCAATTGTGCAAGTTCTCCCACTTAAAAAGATGAGAGAGGCCTGTAATTTTCATCATAGGTACACGTCAACTATGACAGACAAATTGAGAAGAAAAAAAATCCAGAAAATCACATTGTAGGATTTTTAATGAATTTATTTGCAAATTATGGTGGAAAATAAGTATTTGGTCACCTACAAACAAGCAAGATTTCTGGCTCTCACAGACCTGTAACTTCTTCTTTAAGAGGCTCCTCTGTCCTCCACTCGTTACCTGTATTAATGGCACCTGTTTGAACTTGTTATCAGTATAAAAGACACCTGTCCACAACCTCAAACAGTCACACTCCAAACTCCACTATGGCCAAGACCAAAGAGCTGTCAAAGGACACCAGAAACAAAATTGTAGACCTGCACCAGGCTGGGAAGACTGAATCTGTAATAGGTAAGCAGCTTGGTTTGAAGAAATCAACTGTGGGAGCAATTATTAGGAAATGGAAGACATACAAGACCACTGATAATCTCCCTCGATCTGGGGCTCCACGCAAGATCTCACCCCGTGGGGTCAAAATGATCACAAGAACGGTGAGCAAAAATCCCAGAACCACACGGGGGACCTAGTGAATGACCTGCAGAGAGCTGTGACCAAAGTAACAAAGCCTACCATCAGTAACACACTACGCCGCCAGGGACTCAAATCCTGCAGTGCCAGACGTGTCCCCCTGCTTAAGCCAGTACATGTCCAGGCCCGTCTGAAGTTTGCTAGAGTGCATTTGGATGATCCAGAAGAGGATTGGGAGAATGTCATATGGTCAGATGAAACCAAAATAGAACTTTTTGGTAAAAACTCAACTCGTCGTGTTTGGAGGACAAAGAATGCTGAGTTGCATCCAAAGAACACCCTACCTACTGTGAAGCATGGGGGTGGAAACATCAAGGAAAGAATGAATGGGGCCATGTATCGTGAGATTTTGAGTGAAAACCTCCTTCCATCAGCAAGGGCATTGAAGATGAAACGTGGCTGGGTCTTTCAGCATGACAATGATCCCAAACACACCGCCCGGGCAACGAAGGAGTGGCTTCGTAAGAAGCATTTCAAGGTCCTGGAGTGGCCTAGCCAGTCTCCAGATCTCAACCCCATAGAAAATCTTTGGAGGGAGTTGAAAGTCTGTGTTGCCCAGCGACAGCCCCAAAACATCACTGCTCTAGAGGAGATCTGCATGGAGGAATGGGCCAAAATACCAGCAACAGTGTGTGAAAACCATGTGAAGACTTACAGAAAATGTTTGACCTGTGTCATTGCCAACAAAGGGTGTATAACAAAGTATTGAGAAACTTTTGTTATTGATCAAATACTTATTTTCCACCATAATTTGCAAATACATTCATAAAAAATCCTACAATGTGATTTTCTGGATTTTTTTTCTCATTTTGTCTGTCATAGTTGACCTGTACCTATGATGAAAATTACAGGCCTCTCTCATCTTTTTAAGTGGGAGAACTTGCACAATTGGTGGCTGACTAAATACTTTTTTCCCCCACTGTATATAGGTTATATGTTGGGAGCTTTTGGGAAAGAGCACAGTTAGAAAGATATGGCATATAGAAGCAAACCGGATGGACGTCATGAAAATGATCTGAGAGGTTGAGAGTAAAAAAAATATATATATATATATATATATATTTATATATATAATAGAATTATTGTAAAATTAACTCTGTCCATAAGGTGCAGATAGTAATTATAGACCGGAAGTAGAGGCCTGGGCATTGTTGTTCACTAATTTTCTCCAAGTAGGGAAAGGATGGTGGGGTTGAAAAGTAATAAAGGGGAGCATATATATATAAAAATAAAAAATAAAAATAAAACATGGGGGATTGGAAGTGATGCAGACAATTACATTGATAGAATATACAATCTATCTGCAATATTAAGCTGATCCATTCCCCCGAAAAAAAAATAAAAATAAATAAATAATAATAATAATAATAATAACAATGCGAAAAAACTAACAAAATAGCGCAGTTGGTTAGGAGCCGGTAAAACGGCAGCCATCCCCTCCGGCACCATTAAAGGGAGGCAGCCAAAAAGTGAGAGAGACAGAGATGGAGGGAGAGGTAGGGGTACTGTTAGAAGTCAGAGAAAGGGAAAGGGGGGAGGAGAGAGAGAAAATGGAGGGATAAAGAGAGGGATGGGGCAGAGGGAGGAGACGAAATTGGGGTGAAACCTGTCCTTAGCGAGGGTAAAACAATAAATAATGTATACTCATCTCATCTCATCCATGGAGCAGTGTTAGACTTCTCAGCCTTCTATAATGAATTCCCCTTAACAAGAGCCAGCTGGAGCCGGAGCAGGGTGGGTGTGTGTGTTTTGAGTGTGTGTTTCTATGGTTGCGCGTGTGTATGAGAGTGTGCTTGCGTGTGTGTGTCTCTGTGTGTGTGTGCTTCTTTATGTGTATGTGTGTTTGTGTGTCTGTGTCTCTCTATGTGTGTGTGTGTGTGTGTATGTATAAGCATGCACATGCACACAAGCGCCATCTCAGTGCCCGGGGTGAGGTACTCTGGGCTAATAAAAAGAGATGATCCACGCCTCATTTCTGCTCACTTACTGTATGTTTTACATTAATAGAAACTAATAATAGGAACCAGTTACCATAAATGCCCTGGACCGTAAATAACACCAATGGCCAACGCCTATCATCAAATCCTTCTCACAGCTGGACGAGATGTCACGTCGGAATCCAGAGGTACTTAAAGAATTCTTTATCAAGGCCGTTTTAAATTGCGCAGTATTCCCTGGCGGAGGCCTGATTTGATGGGCTCACTTTAATAGCGGCAGCTTGGGCTGACAGGCCCTGCTTATCTCCCTGGATCGGAGGGTCTAAACGTCTTCCAGCGACCCCGCGAGAGACGTGCCGTCATGTTTTAATGATATCATTCTTCTTTAAGGGAAGTTTAAAGAATCTTCTCACACCACAGCGTCGAGCGCCCCCTTTCATCATCCTCACCAGGGGGAGAGAGCTCCTCTGATAATTGCTATGACACTTTGTTATCCTCATCTCTAGAGCCTGATTGGATCAGTCAGAGGAAGTCAGCTAACACATCTGTTTCCTCTAAGAGGCCGGAGACTTTACTGATATACTGCTATATTTGTAGTAAACTGTTACTAATAAGACTTCTATACTGGTACTAATACTGGTACTAATAAGACTTCTATACTGGTACTAATACTGGTACTAATACTGGTACTAATAAGACTTCTATACTGGTACTAATACTGGTACTAATAAGACTTCTATACTGGTACTAATACTGGTACTAATAAGACTTCTATACTGGTACTAATACTGGTACTAATAAGACTGCTATACTGGTACTAATACTGGTACTAATAAGACTTCTATACTGGTACTAATACTGGTACTAATAAGACTTCTATACTGGTACTAATACTGGTACTAATAAGACTTCTATACTGGTACTAATACTGGTACTAATAAGACTTCTATACTGGTACTAATACTGGTACTAATAAGACTTCTATACTGGTACTAATACTGGTACTAATAAGACTTCTATACTGGTACTAATACTGGTACTAATAAGACTTCTATACTGGTACTAATACTGGTACTAATAAGACTGCTATACTGGTACTAATACTGGTACTAATAAGACTTCTATACTGGTACTAATACTGGTACTAATAAGACTTCTATACTGGTACTAATACTGGTACTAATAAGACTTCTATACTGGTACTAATACTGGTACTAATAAGACTTCTATACTGGTACTAATACTGGTACTAATAAGACTTCTATACTGGTACTAATACTGGTACTAATAAGACTTCTATACTGGTACTAATACTGGTACTAATAAGACTGCTATACTGGTACTAATACTGGTACTAATAAGACTTCTATACTGGTACTAATACTGGTACTAATAAGACTGCTATACTGGTACTAATACTGGTACTAATAAGACTTCTATACTGGTACTAATACTGGTACTAATAAGACTTCTATACTGGTACTAATACTGGTACTAATAAGACTTCTATACTGGTACTAATACTGGTACTAATAAGACTTCTATACTGGTACTAATACTGGTACTAATAAGACTTCTATACTGGTACTAATACTGGTACTAATAAGACTGCTATACTGGTACTAATACTGGTACTAATAAGACTTCTATACTGGTACTAATACTGGTACTAATAAGACTTCTATACTGGTACTAATACTGGTACTAATAAGACTTCTATACTGGTACTAATACTGGTACTAATAAGACTTCTATACTGGTACTAATACTGGTACTAATAAGACTTCTATACTGGTACTAATACTGGTACTAATAAGACTTCTATACTGGTACTAATACTGGTACTAATAAGACTTCTATACTGGTACTAATACTGGTACTAATAAGACTTCTATACTGGTACTAATACTGGTACTAATAAGACTTCTATACTGGTACTAATACTGGTACTAATAAGACTTCTATACTGGTACTAGTACTGGTACTAATAAGACTTCTATACTGGTACTAATACTGGTACTAATAAGACTTCTATACTGGTACTAATACTGGTACTAATAAGACTTCTATACTGGTACTAATACTGGTACTAATAAGACTTCTATACTGGTACTAATACTGGTACTAATAAGACTGCTATACTGGTACTAATACTGGTACTAATAAGACTTCTATACTGGTACTAATACTGGTACTAATAAGACATCTATACTGGTACTAATACTGTTACTAATAAGACTGCTATACTGGTACTAATACTGGTACTAATAAGACTTCTATACTGGTACTAATACTGGTACTAATAAGACTTCTATACTGGTACTAATACTGGTACTAATACGACAGCTGTACTGGTACTAATTTACTAATAAGACTGCTAATATAGATGCGGTAAAGAGATCAATCGAACTCGACCAAAACAATGGAAATACCATGGCACCACCACTCATGCGTCCCCCGTGGGGGAAAGATTCAGAATCTCCTCATTGCCCCCCATCAAAATGATCCTACATTTAGGCCAGTGTTTCCCAACTCCAATCCTTGAGTACCAACATCATTACATGTTTTTTTTTGTGGCCCCGGACAAGAACACCTGATTCTACTGGTCAACTAATCATCAAGTCCTTGACAAGTTGAATCAGGTGCTTTTGTCCGGGGCTACAACAAAAATGTATGCTATTGGGGGTGCTCGAGGACTGGAGTTGGGAAACACTGATTTAGGCTATTGCTTATATGTGTATTTCACACAATGTTGGGGTAAATATCTGAGTATAATGCATGTCAACCACAAAACATGTTCATGTCATCGTCACCAATCAACTAACTGCATTACACTTAAAAATGGCTTCAAGTACCACCACCGATTTCTATATGGCTAGCTATGCTACCAGCTTATACGAACGGTAGTTAACATTTGAGAAGTGGCGCCGGAGAAGATGGCTGCCGTTTTACAGCCCTCTAACCAATTGTACTATTATGTGTGTTTTTTCGCGTTATTTGTAATTTATTCTGTACATAATGTTTCTGCCACCGTCTCTTATGACCAAAAAGAGCTTCTGGAAATCAGGACAGCGATTACTCACCTCGTATAGGACGAAGATTTTTTCTTAAATGAGCCGGACGCGAAGGATATCCTACAGACACCCGACAAGGCCCAAATCCCTGTCATTCGCATGAGAAAGAGACTGAGATATCGTGGACGTAGGTCGGGGTGCCTTGTAAGGATCCGACGGCGAACGAGTAAACTGCCTCTTCCATCAATCCTATTAGCCAATGTTCAATCATTTGAGAACAAATTGGACGACCTAAGATTATGGTTATCCTACCAACGGGACATTAAAAACTGTAATATCTTATGTTTCACCGAGTCGTGGCTGAAAGACGACATGGACAACATACATCTGACGGGATATACGCTACATCGGCAGGATAGAACGGCTGACTCCGGTAAGACAAGGGGTGGAAGTCCGTGTATATTTGTAAACAACAGCTGGTGCACAAAATCTAATACTAAGGAAGTCTCAAGGTTTTGCTCGCCTGAGGTAGAGTATCTCACGATAAGCTGTAGACCGCACTATTTACCAAGAGACTTTTCATCTATATTTTTCGTAGCTGTCTATCTACCACCACAAACCGATGCTGGCATTAAGATTGCACTCAATGAGCTGTATAACGCCATAAGTAAACAGGAAAACGCTCATCCAGAGGCAACGCTCCTAGTGGCCGGGGACTTTAATGCAGGGAAACTTACGTCCGTTCTACCTAATTTCTACCAGCATATTAAATGTGCAACCAGAGGAAAAAAAACTCTAGACCACCTTTACTCCACACACAGAGACGAGTACAAAGCTCTCCCTCGCCCTCCATTTGGCAAATCTGACCATAACTCTATCCTCCTGATTCCTGCTTATAAGCAAAAACTAAAGCAGGAAGCACCAGTGACTCGGTTAATAAAAAAGTGGTCAGATGATGCAGATGCTAAGCTACAGGACTGTTTTGCTAGCACAGACTGGAATATGTTCCGGGATTCTTCAGATAGCATTGAGGAGTACACCACATCAGTCACTGGCTTCATCAATAAGTGCATCGATGACATCGTCCCCACAGTGACCGTACGTACATATCACAACCAGAAGCTATGGATTACAGGCAACATTCGCACTGAGCAAAAGGGTAGAGCTGGCTGCCGCTTTCAAGGAGCGGGACTCTAACCCGGACGCTTATAACAAATCCTGCTATGCCCTCCGACCAACCATCAAACAGGCAAAGAGTCAATACCGGACTAAGATTGAATCGTACTACACCGGCTCTGACACTCGTCAGATATGGCAGGGCTTGAAAACTATTACAGACTACAAAAGGAAGCTCAGGCTAGAGCTGCCCAGTGACACAAGTCTACCAGACGAGCTAAATCACTTCTATGCTCTCTTCAAGGCAAGCAACACTGAAGCATGCATGAGAGCACCAACTGTTCCGGATGACTATGTGATCAAGCTCTCCGTAGCCGATATGAGTAAGAGTTTTAAGCAGGTCAACATTCACAAGGCCGCAAGGCCAGACGGATTACCAGGACGTGTACTCCGAGCATGTGCTGACCAACTGGCAAGTGTCTTCACTGACATTTTCAACATGTCCCTGACTGAGTCTGTAATACCAACATGTTTCAAGCAGACCAACATAGTCCCTGTGCCCAAGGACACTAAGATAACCTGCCTAAATGACAACCGACCCATAGCACTCACATCTGTAGACATGAATTGCTTTGAAAGGCTGGTCATGGCTCACATCAACACCATTATCCCAGAAACCCTAGAACCACTCCAATTTGCATGCCGCCCCAACAGATCCACAGATGATGCAATCTCTATTGTACTCCACACTGCCCTTTCCCACCTGGACAAGAGGAACACCTACGTGAGAATGCTGTTCATTGGCTACAGCTCAGCGTTCAACACCATAGTGCCCTCAAAGCTCATCACTAAGCTAAGGATCCTGGGACTACACACCTCCCTCTGCAACTGGATCCTGGACTTCCTGACGGGCCGCCCCCAGGTGGTAAGGGTAGGTAACAACACATCTGCAACGCTGATCCTCAACACGGGGGCCCCTCAGGGGTGTGTGCTCAGTCCCCTCCTCTACTCCCTGTTCACCCATGACTGCATGGCCAGGCACGACTCCAACACCATCATTAAGTTTGCTGACGACACAACAGTGGTAGGCCTGATCACCGACAACGATGAGACAGCCTATAGGGAGGAGGTCCGAGACCTGGCCGTGTGGTGCCAGGATAACAACCTCTCTCTCAACGTGATCAAGACAAAGGAGATGATTGTGGACTACAGGAAAAAATAGAGGACTGAGCACGCCCCCATTCTCATCGACGGGGCTGTAGTGGAACAGGTTGAGAGCTTCAAGTTCCTTGGTGTCCACATCACCAACGAACTATCATGGTCCAAACACACCAAGACAGTCGTGAAGAGGGCACAAACCCTATTCCCCCTTAGGAGACTGAAAAGATTTGGCATGGGTCCTCAGATCCTCAAAAGGTTCTACAGCTGCACCATCGAGAGCATCCTAACTGGTTGCATCACCGCCTGGTATGGCAACTGCTCGGCCTCCGACCGCTAGGCACTACAGAGGGTAGTGCGTACGGCCCAGTACATCACTGGGGCCAAGTTTCCTGCCATCCAGGACCTCTATACCAGGCGGTGTCAGAGGAAAGCCCTCAAAATTGTCAAAGACTCCAGCCACCCTAGTCATAGACTGTTCTCTCTGCTACCGCACGGCAAGACCGGAGTGCCAAGTCTAGGTCCAAAAGGCTTCTCAACAGCTTCTACCCCCAAGCCATAAGAATCCTGAACAGCTAATCATTGCTACCCGGACTATTTGCACAGCCCCCCCACCCCCACCCCCCTCTTTTACTTTGCTGCTACTCTGTCTATTATTTATGCATAGTCAGAAAGAAATGCATTGTTGGTTAAGGGCTTGTAAGTAAGCATTTCACTGTAATGTCTACACCTGTTGTATTCGGCGCATGTGGCAAATACAATTTGATTTGATTTGATTTGATTTGATTTAGCAGACATTTTTCAAACCCCGAAAATGACTATTTCTAAATGTTATGCAGCAAAAACAGCCAAATATATCAAAATCAGATTCGAGTAAACCACAATGTGGACCTGTTAGAACACAAACGTCCTTGTTCTTTCCCCCATGGTCTGCATTCCATTGAGCTCATTACCGCATGTACAGTGGCTTGTGAAAGTATTCACCCCCCTTTACTTTTTTCATATTTTGTTGCCTTACAACCTGGAATTAAAATGGATTTCTTGGGGGGGTTGTATCATTTGATTTACACAACATGCCTACCAATTTGAAGATGCAAAATATTTTTTATTGTGAAACAAACTAGAAATAAGACAAAAAAACAGAAAACTTGAGCGTGCATAACTATTCACTCCCCCAAAGTCAATGCTTTGTATAGCCACCTTTTGCAGCAATTACAGACGAGGAAAGAGCAGTAGGAGTAGCAGTGTTTTCTGTGGTAATCCATGTTTCCGTCAGCGCCAAGAAGTCGAGGGTCTGGAGGGTAGCATAGGCTGAGATGAACACGAACGGTAGTTCCAGAGGCTGCTGGAGACCTGGAACTTCACGTGGTTCGGCGCGCAGGGACCTTCAGATTAGAGTGGCAGCAGCCACGCGGTGTGAAGCGTTTGTATGGCCTGTGCAGAAAGGAGAGAACAGGGATAGACAGACACATAGTTGACAGGCTACAGAAAATGCTACAATAACTCAAATGGGTAAGCTCACGCGTGCAGTATACTAGCAACAGCACGAGGCATTTGGACGTCGTACACAGTAACTGTGATATTAGCTATTTTAGCCTGCCTATCTATAAGAATCTGTGGCTTAGCTATGAATGGTCTACCTCGCAAGTAGCTTGCGAGCTATCATTCAAAAGCTAATGCTAGGTTGCAAAGCTAGCTAACATGGTTGCCTCTACGGCATTCCGTTTCTGTTCATTATTGCACAAGACCAAGTTAATTACACAATAAATCATGTAGCTAGTGTAATCACTAGCTGCTAAAAATAATGGTATCAACTTACACCGGGCTCTTTATTCGCCATGCTGCGGACTTGTTGGAAAACGTAACTTGAACGTAACTTGAAGTGAATCCAAGTTACAATGGACATATGGGGAAAAGAGAGAATTATAAAGTGATTCGATGATTTCTAACTACTTATTTTGCTACTGGGATGTGTATGTGGATGTGTTAGTGCTGAGCTGGAACAAAAGCCTGTGTCCCTCCAAGACTAGAGTTGGCCACTCCTGCTATTGCTCCAACACAGGGACACTGCAACTCCACTCGACCAGCCCATGCCTCAGCCTCACATCCCATCAAATAGAAAGATTGGCCACAGACAGACAAACAGACAGACAGACAGGCAGACAGACAGAAATTATTTACATCAGACTGATTCTCTGCTCTGCTTTAATTAGGAGACCAAAGCTTTGAGGAGATCTGCTAGCTAGCTACTATATATGCTAATATATATCCCTTTTTTAGGGGGACTGCCTTGGTGCTGCTGCTGACTGGCTACTGAAGAGAGACTTGTGGGGTGGTGTAGCATCATAGTGGGGGGTAACACACTGTAAACCCACCCCGACGGACCACCGCACTGCTCTGGGGAAGAGCAATGATGTTGACCTTCTGAACGGGGGAAGTAAATCTATGTCAGAACGGCCACTTGTGTCCGGCGGAGTGGCTGGCGTTAAGGATGAACTGTGGGAGACCCATCCATTTCCTGGTGACAAGGTCAGACTGTGGAGAGAGAAGGAGTCCCCCACCATATCTACAACCCAGTGCCACAGATAGACACTTGGCTAACTCTCTCTCTTTTTTACTCACTCTTTCTTATACTTATACAATCAACCAATCAATCAAGTTTATTTATAAAGCCCTTTTTACATCAGCAGATGTCACAAAGTGCTTAAACAGAAACCCAGCCTAAAACCCCAAAGAGCAAGCAGATGTAGAAGCACGGTGGCTAGGAAAAACTCCCTATAAACTCAAATGTTCATAGAATAATAATCACAGTGGTTATAGCGGGGGCAACAGGTCAGCATCTCAGGATGAAATGGCAGTTAGCTGGTTCTTTTCTTCTCCTGCTCTCTTCCGTCATATTTACAACTTAGTGCCACCCAGAGACACCTCTCTCTCTCTCTCTCTCTCTCTCTCTCTCTCTCTCTCTCTCTCTCTCTTTCTCTCTCTAACTCTCTCTCTCTCTCTCACTTTATTTCACTCTCTCTCTCTTTCTCTCTCTAACTCTCTCTCTCTCTCTCACTTTATTTCACTCTCTACCCTCTTCTCTCATATGCAAAGCCCTTTCACTAGCTCTCTCTCTCACAATCACTCTCTTTTCTTCCCTCTTACTTCTTCGGTCAAATTTCACAGTTCCGGTCATATTGAAACCCAATGATTCCCGGGCAACATTTGTCATGACGCTCATTCCTTTACTAGAGTGGGGGTGTTTATGGAAGCAGGACAGGTAAGTGGACAGGCGGGTGAACACAGACATCAGAGACTGCAGGAAAGATGATGACGATGAAAAGTATACAGGCACCAAGAAATGACTACTTGGTGGAGACTAGACACACACACACACACACACACACACACACACACACACACACACACACACACACACACACACACACACACACACACTGACCAGCAACACACTACCTCATCTTCATTATGAGCACACATGGGTGAGCAGCAGTGTAAACCTACCACTCAGCAGATACCTACAGCCAGGAGGAGATAGGACAGGATAAGCCACACACATACACACACACGCCACCAGATGCCCCCCCCCCCCCCCTAAGTCACACATCCCCTTTCAATTACTGCCAGTGCCACCCCACTAAAAGGAACATGAAGGCTTGTCATTGGTGGTGGCTGTAAGCATGGATGTCTGACACATTTCAGTGTGTGTGTGTGTGTGTGTGTGTGTGTGTGTGTGTGTGTGTGTGTGTGTGTGTGTGTGTGTGTGTGTGTGTGTGTGTGTGTGTGTGTGTGTGTGTGTGTGTGTGTGTGTGTGTGTGTGTGTGTGTGTGCGTGCGTGTGTGTGTACCTGCTTTTACTGAGTAGGATGTGCGTCCTCTGGGCCTGGCCAGTCTTCTCCTGCTCCTCTCTCTCCATGGCCAGAGGCTCCCTCTCTCTCCATGGCCAGAGGCTCCCTCTCTCTCCATGGCCAGAGGCTCCCTCTCTCTCCATGGCCAGAGGCTCCCTCTCTCTCCATGGCCAGAGGCTCACTCTCCCTCCATGGCCAGAGGCTCTCTCTCTCTCCATGGCCAGAGGCTCCCTCTCTCTCCATGACCAGAGGCTCCCTCTCTCTCCATGGCCAGAGGCTCTCTCTCTCTCCATGGCCAGAGGCTCCCTCTCTCTCCATGACCAGAGGCTCTCTCTCTCTCCATGGCCAGAGGCTCCCTCTCTCTCCATGACCAGAGGCTCCCTCTCTCTCCATGGCCAGAGGCTCCCTCTCTCTCCATGGCCAGAGGCTCCATCTCCCTCTATGGCCAGAGGCTCCCTCTCTCTCCATGGCCAGAGGCTCCCTCTCTCGCCATGGCCAGACACTCCCTTCTCTCCTCTGGAACTCTGAAAACTTCTCCAGATCTCTCCTACAGAATACACACACACACACACAAGTGTGTGTGTGTGTGTGTGTGCGTGAGTGCACGAGCGAGTGAGTGAGTGAGAGAGAGAGAGAGAGAGAGAGAGAGAGAGAGAGAGAGAGAGAGAGAGAGAGAGAGAGCGAGAGAGAGAGAGAGAAACTAAGTACAAGGTGATCAGTGTGAATGGTAATGCATTTTGCTACAAGTGAATCCCTGAGCTCTCTTCTAGCAGGAAACAGAGGCTTGATGACTCCAGTCAGGGCTGAGAGAGAGAAATATATATATATAT
>NC_140005.1:14285938-14315938 GCF_964263955.1 Coregonus lavaretus
CCTCCTCTCTCTCTCTGATCCATCCACCCATAGGTAGTCATGGCTTAGCAGTAAATCCACAGCCAATTTAGTCTAATTCCTTCATCTAATTTAGTAACTTTCCTTAGTCTTGGCCTATTTCAGTAACTTTCCTTAGTTACTAAAGTTTAGTAACTTTCCTTATTTTAGTAACTTTCCTTAGTCTACAGTACCTTTCCTTATTTTAGTAACTTTCCTTAGTCTACAGTAACTTTCCTTAGTCTACAGAAACTTTCCTTAGTTCAGTAACTTTCCTTAGTCTACAGTAACTCTCCTTAGTTAAGTAACTTTCCTTAGTCTACAGTAACTTTCCTTAATTTAGTTTAGTAACTTTCCTTAGTCTAGTTAAGTAACTTTCCTTCGTGTAGTTTAGTAGCTTTCTTTAGTCTAGTTAAGTAACTTTCCTTCATGTAGTTAAGTTTCTTTAGTTTGGTTAAGTAACTTTCCTTAGTCTACTTTAGTAACTTTCCTTAGTCTAGTTTAGTAACTTCCTCTTGTCTCCACTAACTTCCCGTAGTCCTTTAACTTTCCTTAGTCCTGTAACTTCTCTCAATGTGGTTGTGTTGTTGAGTAGCTGTTGTTTAGTGGAGTGACCTTCAGCTGTTGTTGCTGTTGGTTGGTTGGGGAGAGTAGCTAGCAGGGAGCCCCTGTCCTTGGTCCTATCACCACAGGATCAGCACCCTGGCCTGACCAGACCCAAACACTTCCCAAACAACCACCTCCACCTATCCATCACCACTGATGTTATCACACGGGGGACAGGCCAGGACTCACACTACTAGAGAATACGCAGACCAACAACACTGGGAAACACAGGGAGGGAGGGAAAGAGGGAGATGGAGGGAGAGAAGTAAAGAGGAAAGGGTGGCAATAAGATAAAGGGAGAGACTGGGAACGATAAAGGGAAGGAGAGAAAAAGGGAGCGAGACAGAGAGGTTGGTAGAGGGAGAGGTAGGAGGTAATAGAAAGAGGGTGAGGGGGAGGAGAGAGAAAGAGGGAGAGATAGAGAGGGATGAGGCGGAGGGAGGAGAGGAAATGGGGGTGAACCCTGTCCTTAGCGAGGGTAAAACACAGATAAATAATGTAGGCTCATCTCATCCATGGAGCAGTGTTAGACATCCCAGCCTTCTATAATGAATTCCCGTTAGCAAGAGCCAGATGGAGCCGGAGCTGGGTGTGCATAAGTGTTTGCGTGTGTCTCTATGTGTGTGTGTGTGTGTGTGTGTGTGTGTGTGTGTGTGTGTTTGTGTGTGTGTGTGTGTGTGTATGTGTGTGTGTGTGTGTGTGTGTGTGTGCACCATCTCAGTGCCCGGGGTGAGGGACTCTGGGCTAATAAAAAGAGATGATCCACGCCTCATTTCTGCTCACTTATGTTTTACATTAATAGAAACCAATAATAGGAACCAGTTACCATAAAAGCCTTGGACCGTAAATAACACAAATGGCAAACGCTTCTCATCAAATCCTTCTCACAGCTGGACGAGATGACACGCCGGAATCCAGAGGTACTTAAAGAATTCTTCATCAAGGCTGTTTTAAATGGCGGAGTATTCCCTGGCGGAGGCCTGGTTTGATGGGCTCACTTTAATAGCGGCAGCTTGGGCTGACAGGACCTGCTGATCTGCCTGGATCGGAGGGTCTAAACGTCTTCCAGTGGCCCCGCGAGAGACACGCCGCCATGTTTTAATGATATCATTCTTTTTTAAGGGGAGTTTAAAGAATCATCTCACGGCACCACGCGGACCCTTTCATCATCCTCACCAGGGGGAGAGCTCCTCTGATAATTGCTATGACACTTTGTTATCCCCATCTCTGGAGCCTGATTGTTTCCTCTAAGAGGCCTGAGACTTTACTGATATACTGCTATACTGGTAGTAATAATGTTACTAAGTTACTAGTAAGACTTCTATACTAATACTGTTACTACTTCTATACTAATACTGTTACTACTTCTATACTAATAATGTTACTACTTCTATACTAATAATGTTACTACTTCTATACTAATACTGTTCCTACTTCTGTACTAATTTTGTCATAAGGCAAATGATCGCAAAGATCATACAATAGGTCGTTTTTGGGATCTCCCAAAAGCATTTGATACAGTTTATTTATTTATTTTTATTTAACCTTTATTTAACTAGGCAAGTCAGTTTAGAACAAATTCTTATTTACAATGACGGCCTACCGTCATTGATCATAATATTTGAAACTTGAAACTATGGGTGTGACTTCTTTGGTTCTCCAGCTATCTAAAGGATAGAAAGCAATATGTGACTTTCAAAGGAATAGATTCCCTCCTCTGGAGATTAAGTGTGGTGTGCCGCAGGGATCAATTCTTGGACCACTATTATTTCTGATTTATATAAATGATTTGCCCAATGCATCCAAAGCGCTCTCCCAGATATTATTTGCTGATGATACAAGTGTGTTTTACTCTCACAAAGATTTCAATTATCTTATTAATGTTGTTATTGATGAACTATGTAATATCTCAAAGTGGATTAAAATTAACAAATTGTCACTGAATCAAAAAAAATAAACGAATGTTGTATTATTTGGTCCAAAGAAAATAAAATACAAAACAGATTATATAGAGGTCCATATTGATAATATACCTGTTGATCATGCCTGTACAACCCACTTTTTTGATGTTCTGATTGATGATGAATTGTCATGGAAACCACACATAAAGACAATAACCTCTAAGATCGCCAAAAATACGGGGATACTTGGCAAGATTAGTCTCTATTACACAATGATCTTCCCATTCATCAGTTACTATATGGGCCAGCACACACCATACCAAACTACTATCAATCTATCGCCTGCAGAAATGTTCTGTAAGAATAATATCATCTGCCGGTATTAGAGCACATTCAGCACCATTTATCAAAAAATGTGGATTCCTGAATATTTATCAAATTCATTATTTTCAAGTTGCTCAATTTGTTTACGCCACTTTAAATCACTTATTAATCTCTTCAAAAACGATTTTATAGCTACATATGAATTCCATAACTACTCAACAAGAAACAGACAACAGCTACGTCACCCATATTCAGGAACAAGCTATTCTCAATTTGGAATTACCTATAGAGACCCTATGATCTGAAACTCATTCCCGCCTGATTTTGCCAAGCTATCCCTGTCGTTGCTTAAACATTTATTAAGAGGAACCTACTGTCCATCACAGTTCTACACCCCCAGCAACTTGACTTTCTGTTTAGATTTTCTATTCCTTTATCTCTTTTGTGTCTAGTTTTTATTTTATTGTTTGTTTGTTTGTCCACAATGCGGAATCTGTGTGACTTAAGCCCTTTTTGGCTTTTTTCCCCTATTGCACATACTGTTGTTGTTTTTTTACTGTTACAAACTGTCTTTCTGTTTGTGCAAACAAACTAAACAAAAAACTAAACTAGAAAGACTGCTATAACGGTACTATTACTGTTACTAGTAAGACTGCTATACTGATACTAATAATGTTACTAGTAAGACTGCTATACTGGTACTAATACTGTTACTAGTAAGACTGCTATACTGGTACTAATAATGTTACTAGTAAGGCTGCTATACTGGTACTAATAATGTTACTAGTAAGACTGCTATACTGGTACTAATAATGTTACTAATAAGACTGCTATACTGGTACTAATAATGTTACTAGTAAGACTGCTATACTGGTACTAATAATGTTACTAATAAGACTGCTATACTGGTACTAATAATGTTACTAATAAGACTGCTATACTGGTACTAATAATGTTACTAGTAAGACTGCTATACTGGTACTAATAATGTTACTAGTAAGACTGCTATACTGGTACTAATAATGTTACTAATAAGACTGCTATACTGGTACTAATAATGTTACTGGTAAGGCTGCTATACTGGTACTAATAATGTTACTAGTAAGGCTGCTATACTGGTACTAATAATGTTACTAGTAAGACTGCTATACTGGTACTAATAATGTTACTAGTAAGACTGCTATACTGGTACTAATAATGTTACTAATAAGACTGCTATACTGGTACTAATAATGTTACTAGTAAGACTGCTATACTGGTACTAATAATGTTACTAGTAAGACTGCTATACTGGTACTAATAATGTTACTAGTAAGACTGCTATACTGGTACTAATAATGTTACTAGTAAGGCTGCTATACTGGTACTAATAATGTTACTAGTAAGACTGCTATACTGGTACTAATAATGTTACTAATAAGACTGCTATACTGGTACTAATAATGTTAATAGTAAGACTGCTATACTGGTACTAATAATATTACTAATAAGACTGCTATACTGGTACTAATAATGTTACTAGTAAGACTGCTATACTGGTACTAATAATGTTACTAATAAGACTGCTATACTGGTACTAATAATGTTACTAGTAAGACTGCTATACTGGTACTAATAATGTTACTAATAAGACTGCTATACTGGTACTAATAATGTTACTAATAAGACTGCTATACTGGTACTAATAATGTTACTAGTAAGACTGCTATACTGGTACTAATAATGTTACTAGTAAGACTGCTATACTGGTACTAATAATGTTACTAGTAAGACTGCTATACTGGTACTAATAATGTTACTAATAAGACTGCTATACTGGTACTAATAATGTTACTAGTAAGACTGCTATACTGGTACTAATAATGTTACTAGTAAGACTGCTATACTGGTACTAATAATGTTACTAATAAGACTGCTATACTGGTACTAATAATGTTACTAGTAAGACTGCTATACTGGTACTAATAATGTTACTAGTAAGACTGATATACTGGTACTAATAATGTTACTAGTAAGACTGCTATACTGGTACTAATAATGTTACTAATAAGACTGCTATACTGGTACTAATAATGTTACTAGTAAGACTGCTATACTGGTACTAATAATGTTACTAGTAAGACTGCTATACTGGTACTAATACTGTTACTAGTAAGACTGCTATACTGGTACTAATAATGTTACTAGTAAGACTGCTATACTGGTACTAATACTGTTACTAGTAAGACTGCTATACTGGTACTAAGTTACTAATACAATTGCTATGCTGGTACTAATACTGTTACTAATATGACTGCTATAACGGTACTATTACTGTTACTAGTAAGACTGCTATACTGATACTAAGTTACTAATAAGACTGCTCTACTGATACTAAGTTACTAATAAGACTGCTCTACTGATACTAAGTTACTAATAAGACTGCAATCCTGATACTAAATTACAAATAATATTGCTATAATGGTACTAATACAGTTAATAATAAGACTGCTATACTGGTACTAATACTGTTACTAATAAGACTGCTATAACGGTACTAATAATGTTACTAGTAAGACTGCTATACTGATAACAAGTTACTAATAAGATTGCTATACTGGTACTAAAACTGTTACTAATAAGACTGCTATTATGGTATTAATACTGTTACTAATAAGACTGTTATAATGGTACTAATACTATAACTAGTAAGACTGCTATATTGGTACTAAGTTAATAATACGATTGCTATACTGGTACTAAGTTACTAATAAGACTGCTATACTGGTACTAAGTTACTAATAAGACTGCTATACTGGTACTAAGTTACTAATAAGACTGCTATACTGGTACTAAGTTACTAATAAGACTGCTATACTGGTACTAAGTTACTAATAAGATTGCTATACTGGTACTAATACTGTTACTAATAAGACTGATATACTTGTACTAATAAGACTGCTATAATGGTACTAATACTGTAACTAGTAAGACTGCTATACTGGTACTAATACTGTTACCAATAAGACTGCTCTACTAATACTAAGTTACTAATAAGATTGCTATACTGGTACTAATAATGTTACTAATAAGACTGCTATAATGGTACTAATACTGTTACTAATAAGACTGATATACTGGTACTAGTAAGACTGCTATAATGGTACTAATACTGTTACTAATAAGACTGATATACTGGTACTAATACGACTGCTATACTGGTACTAATAATGTAACTAGTAAGACTGCTATACTGGTACAAGGTTACAAATAAGACTGCTATACTGGAACTAATACTGTTACTAATACAACTACTATATTGGTCCTAGCCTAATACGACAGTTTTGCTGGTTACTGCTATACTGTTACTATAATGCTGCTAATAAGACCACTATACTGGTACTTGACTGCTATACTGTTACTAATAACACTGCTAGACTGGGAATATAATGCAATGATATTTCTCTTTCCTTTCATTGCTGAGTATGTCTCACCTGTGGTTTCTTGCTGGGAATGGGAGGCAGGGGCTTAGCTCCAAAGGTTCTAGGGACTCCTGAAAGGGAGGGGGCTGAGGGGCTGGTATTACCCAGGAGAGAGGCTCTGTCCCTGGGAAAGGTTCTGGGTGGCAGGGGCTTGGTCCTCCGGAGCCTCAGCTCCATCTCATCTGGCTCAGGTCTGAATGGAGAGTTGAATACTCCAGGGCACTGCAGAGGAAGAACACAGGATAGAGTGAAGGGAAAGACAGGGAACATACAGTATCTTATAACCAACAAATTATCTACAACTATGTGAGAATAAACAGGAACTTAAAAAACAACAACATTTTTAACACTTTGCCATGCACCAACACTGGACATGTGAGGAAAAGAGAGAATGATCAAGTGATTAGATGTTTCGTAACAAATGACTGTTTGCTAGTGTGTTAGTGCTGAGCAGGAACAAAAGCCTGCACACACAGTGTCCCTCCAGGATTAGAGTTGGCCACTCCTGCTATAACTCCAACACAGGGCCAATGTAAGTTCACACAGACTAAGAATGTATTGTCCAAGCCCTAGCCTCAGACTCACATCCCTTCAAATAGAGAGATTGGTCACAGACAGACAGACAGGCCGAGAAATAATAATTATTCACATCAGACTGATCCACTGCTCTGCTTTAATTAGGAGACCAAAGCTTTGAGGAGCTCTGCTAGCTAGCTACTATATATGCTAATAACTCCCTTTTTTAGGCCAGACCTTTTTTAGTGGGACTGACTTGGTGGTACTACTGTTGCCTGGCCACTGAAGAGGGACGGGGCGGGGTGGAGTGTGTGTGTGTGTGTGTGTGTGTGTGTGTGCCTGCGTGCATGTTGCTGCTAGTTCCTGGCCACTGTGGGTAGAGGGACTTGTAGGGTGGTGTAGCATCGTAGCGGGGGGTAACACACTGTGAACCCACCCCGACTGGCCACTGCGCTGCGCTGGGGAAGAGCAATGATGTTGACCCCCTGAACAGGGGAAGTAAATCTATGTCAGAGCGGCCACTTGTGTCCAGCGGAGTAGCTGGCGTTAAGGATGAACTGTGGGAGACCCATCCATTTCCTGGTGACAAGGTCAGACGGTGGAGAGGGAAGGAGTCCCGCGCCATATGCACAGCCCACTGCGACCCAGAGACACTTAACTAACTCTCTTTTTTCACTCTCTTTTTCTTATAGCTATTTCCTTCTACTCTCTGCAGTGCCGCAGAGAGACATTTGGCTAACTCTCTTCATTTTTATACCCTTCCACTGTTTTTTTTTACCTCTCTTCCACTCTCTTTCCTTCTCCTCCTCTCTCCCGACATAAGCACAGCCCAGCGCCATGGAGTTCACTCTCTCTTTCACGCTCTCTCACAATCACCCTCTTTTCTGCCCCCTCTTTAACAGCTTCGGTCAAATTTCACAAGTTCCGGTCCTTTTCAAACCCAATGATTCCCGGGCAACGTTTGTCATGACGCTCATGTGAACATTCCTTTACCGGAGTGGGGGTGTTTATGGAAGCAGGACAGAAAGGTGTACAGGCGGACGGACACAGACATCAGAATCTGCAGGAAAGATGATGATGACGAACAGACTATACAGGCACCAAGGAAACGACTGCTTGGTGGAGACACACCCACCCACTCACACACACTGACCAGCAACACACTACTTCATCTTTATTATGAGCACACAGGGGTGCCAGGAGAGAGAGCAGCCGTGTAAACCTCCCACTCAGCAGATACCTACAGCCACCTACAGCCCTGTGTTTTACACACATACACACACACACAGGCGCTACCGGACATACCCCCTAAATCACACATCCCCTTTTCAATTACTGCCAACGCCACCCCAGCTAAAAGGAACATGAAGGCTTGTCAGTGGCTGTACGCATGGCTCTCTGAATCCAGTCTGTGTGTGTGTGTGTGTACCTGCTTTGTGCTGAGTAGGAAGTGCATCCTCTGGGCCTGGACAGTCTTCTCCTGCTCCTCTCTCTCCATGGCCAGACACTCTCTCTCTCTCTTCTGGAACTCTGAAAACTCCTCTAGATCCCTCCTACACAACACAACACACACAGAGGGAAAACATTGTTTGCAGTTTGTTTAGTGACCATTTACCCGCTTGAGTGTGTTTTGTGTGTGTGCGTGTGTGTGCGGGTGTGTGTGAGGGAGAAAGACTGAGTACACAGTGATCAGGGATCAGGTAGTTTCTTGCTACAAGTGAATCCCTGAGCTCTCCTCTAGCAGGAAACAGAGGCTTAATGACTCCAATCAGGGCTGAGAGAGAGGGAGAGGGAGAGAGCGAGATGGAGAGATAGAGATGGAGAGAGCGAGTGAGAGATAGAGAGAGAGCGAGAGAGAGAGAGAGAGAGAGAGAGAGAGAGAGAGAGAGAGAGAGAGAGAGAGAGAGAGAGAGAGAGAGAGAGGGAGTGTGAAGCCGTCAGTGTGCCAGGCCGTGGGATGATGAATATATTCCATCAGTATAGCCAAGGCTCTCCATGACATCTGCTATCCGAGCTGTCTAAATGGGACACATTAAAAGCCCATACGCAATCTCATTTTACAATCACACATTGTTACTGTGTGGGGTAATAACTTAAGGGGAATCGGAAACAATTACTAAAACATACACACACAGGCGCACACACTCAAATGAACGCGCACGCAAACACAAGGGCACAGTCAAACAGGCACACACACAAAACAGACACGAAAATGCGCGCCCACACACACACACAAAGACATTAGACTAAAAGAAAAGCCAATCCAATTCATCAGAAAGCAAAAGCAATAAAAAGGTAACCATTGCTCATCAGGCTTTCGTTCCCAAGCTGCTCTCAGTTTTCAATTATGTGCTCACAAAGGAGAATATTCATACCCGTCCTAATGTAAGGTTACACACACCGCCGTATTGACATTTAAAAATCACCACCCTTTCCCTTTGCATCGCAGCATTTTCATTCCTCCCTCCACACAAGATTAAATTACAAAATAAATGAAATATGCAGAGTAGCGTGGCCCCCATTTGGCCACCTGGTGAAGGGGAAATTGCTTATTAATGTGAAAATATTAAGCTGTGGGACAGTCTGTTTCAGTTTCTCTCTCCTCTCTTTTTCCGCCGTTTCCGGCCACCGGTGTGTGTGTGTGTATGCACATGTGTGCATCGCTGTATGCTGGTGGCTGTGTTGGCGACCTTTGCCTCCCTATATCCCAGGTTTATTATTAATTGCGGTGTAGTGGACAAAAGCCAAACAGATTTGTAACGGCTGAAGGGACCTCGATCTGTGTCACGGCTGAGCAGGAGAACATACAACCCTCATTACTTCTGATGGGCATGGGGGGTGAGGGGGTTGGGAGGAGCATGGGAGCGCCCCAACACGCGTGACCTTTCCGTGTCCTCAACACTCAACTCACACAGGAGAGAAGTTCAGTCAAAGCTGGACCGAAGTTAGGCAGAACACTTTTCTAGGGGTTAAGATCTCTTTTAGGAAGGTTGTCTAGTGCTCAAATTAAACTGTAGAAGCACAGTAATTATAGTTAGCAATTAAGGAAAGAAAATCAGTTATGAGAGAAATATTATAGTGGTCAGAGTGTTCAATACTGTATTTGTACTAGATGTTCTTGATATTTGTGATATATTCTTGCAGAAATGTACACTTACAAATCTGTATTTTATGAGAATTTGTATTTGTCTGTTAGACATTGTTAATCTTTGTTTTAGAATGTCTGTTTGTTAACTGTTAATGAAACAGGGAGTATTTTCATTGTAAAATCATATAGGCCTATTCATACTTACATGTATATAAATTACAAAACATATAAACAAAAAACAGGTTATTAAATATAAAATATGAATATACATACAACTTATTTACAAAATACTGTAAACAACATTTAACCTGTTTAAAGGATCCAATAGGATATCAAGGAAATACTATTTCAATTAAAACATTTCTAAATCAACAGTGTTGAGAGCCGTATCGGAACACAAATCTCCTTTTCATGTTGTACATGTGAACTATCAGATCCCAGCAGCTGTTCTGTAGTCCCTGTTGAAACCATAGCGATGATGACAAGGTATTACAGCATAAAGACATGCATACAGCTGCTTTATCTATATTTAATATCTTGGGGCATAGAGCTGGGTACAGGTAGAGTGGGGTGATGGGGAAATCACAGCCTGGTGCATTGTGGGGTAGCGGGGTGGGGTAGCAGGCCGGCCCACCAGTCCTCCAGGCCAACACCGGAGCAGCTAATTGGCTCTCCTAAATATTTAATGACCATACAAGCCGATTGGCTGTTTTAATGTTCCAATTCAATAATTCAATAGCTGGCAGGGAGGGAATATTCAGCAGTCCATTAAGTTCCAGTGTCTGACTCAGACTCAATATATAGACCTCTGACCTATGACCTCTGATAGAGCAGGCCTCAACCCTGACCAACCTGTAACCCTGCCACGGCAGAGGACACACAATATCATCACCATCAACAGGACAAGTTTACTACAACTATATAGAACCACAAAACCAGAAAAAATTTGCAAAACAGAACTTAACCAGGTTTGTTTATTCAACTGCACTCCCTCCTGTAACAAGGCACCTCACAAAAAGAAACAGAGGATTTCCAGGGTGAGGTGTCAACTTCAAAAAAAATACCAAACCCCCCCAAAAACTGAAAAAACACAAAAGTGATGACAACCAAAAGCAATATTTTTTCATCACTTTCCTTCCCGTAACGAGGTACTTCCTAAAGAGTCAGTGACTGAACTGGAGAACAACATACTTTTCACACGGAGACAAAACCCTCCAATCAAAGCCAGCGTGTACGTGAACTCCTCTACACCCCTGGTGTAGCGTCAGGAAGCGTGTATGAGCTAACTGGAGGACAGGTCCTCCCAGATCTCCTTTCATGGATGTCCTTGAGCCGAGAGCCGGGACGCCACACAGAGAGTAAAAACCCCTCAGCCTCACCACTCTGAGTCCATAAATGTCCCTCAGCCCGCAATGAGTTAAAAGATTTTGCCACGTTAGAACATTACAGAGAGAATTTATCTGATTATGGCAGTAATAATTACCCAGCTGTTTATTGCAGATAGAATAATAATTCATGCAGGCAACAGGCCGTGGTGGCAATGACACTCCGCATTTAGTAAATATGCAAACGGCTCCCTCCTAATTGCCCAGGCTCGCAGGATGCCCTTATTAAGCAGCGCAACTTTAAGTGTCTTCCTGACAAGTGATAAATTGTTGTGTTGCACAAACTCTAGTCGCTTGAATTACAGTGGTGCCGAGAGGTCCTGACTTCATTAGGCTATGCAGGAGGGGACAGCTCCATGAAGATGGACACGCTAACATGGTGAACCCCGGCCAGGGGGAGAGAGGGAAGGAGGGAGAGAGAGAGAGAGAGAGCGTCGGGCGGTGCGGTTAATGAAATGACACAGATGGTTTTGTATGGGGAGATCCGTCAGTGCGGAGCAGAAAGAGAGAGTAAGAAAGAGAGATGGTCCTCCCGTCGGGCCGTCTCCCGTCATTGGCATGCCAGGCCAGTCGGCCTGCACTAAATGGGAGCCATTAGGAAAACTTTGAATAATTTATGCAGCGGACAGACAGAGGGGTGGAGGGATGGTGAGAGGGAGGGATGGTGGGAGGGAGCGGCGGATTAAAAAGTGGACCTTTGCGGGGTGAGTGATCGGGCAGTGTGCGATCCGAGGGGCCCTGGTGAACACAGAAAGGATATTTTAAATAAACGCGGCGCTGCGTTAATTGATCGCGACCCCAGAAGCACTAAATAAACAAGTGATTAACTGGCGAGAGGACGACCTCTCCATGGAGCGGAGCAGCGCTCCATGGAGGCTCAATGGCTGTGTGCGTGTGTCTCTGGGAATGATAGACAGGAAAACATTGAGATGACAACATCCTCCTGACTCTCACCAATATCTCCCACATCACCCACAACCCTCTCATCCACTCTCACCCACAGCCAGTTTATCACAACACACAGTCTGCCTCCCAACAACATATTTGGTCTATGAATCAGATATTATTTGGCCTATGAGTCCAGATAAATACTGGTAAATACCGAGGCTGAATATAGAGGAACAGGCCGAATTGAAATCACTGCATATTTGGCCATTTTGTGTGCCCTATTCCTTAAACCGGGAAGCAGGCTTCCAGGTTAAATGTCACAACTGTCATCTACCTAGTGTTTGTGTTACCCTCTCAACACCACAGAACCACATCCTTTGATTTGATTTGAGGTGTTGTGTGGGTTCTCGTGACAGAATCATACAGAGACGTTATGAAAATGCAAATGTAACCAGGTTCTATGATACCCATCATGTCCCTGGCTATCCCGCTGCACACATCCAGTATAGCCTAGTACTGTATGTCTGCTGTAGCTGTGCAGGTGTCTGTGGAGACACAACTCAGAGGTGACAAACCTCATTACTTCTCACCAGGCCTGCCTACCTCTGGAGGGAGGGGGGGAGGGGGGAGTCAGTGATCCGACGAGCACTTAACAAATTTACATTTAATTTTAGCTGAAGCCTTAAGATATTTTTACCCCCCACGAAAATATATTAGCGACATAAAAAATGTGACTTAAACTTAAACTTTTTCATTTTTTTTATTGTCAGAAATAAACGATGGCATCATTTTCGGCCCCAGGAGCCTAGCATGTTTTATTAATGCCAGAGCGCTCCCTGAAATCACAGGCACATTATTTTTTTTGTTACATCGTTCGCTGGCCACCCAAGGCACTTATGAATACATTTTTTTCCTTCAGGTTACCGGTACACATGTATAGCGATCATACTCTCTGCCTCTAGATTAATCAGATCAATTCATCTCTGCCCAGAGTGAATTCCTGTTAAGCATAAAGTCTGCCCCATGTTAACTAATAGGAGTCTCTTGGTGCCACGATTTACATTAGCATAACACCCAGACCTTCTCTGACTTTCTTTCTACACAGCAAAACTGGCCAAGAGGAAGAGTGATGTAGTACTCTGTAAAGAAAAGCACACTTCCATCCAATACCCTACAACTTATCCTCCAAATAAAAATACAAATTGGAATAATGAATACATAATTGGGTATGTACTGAATTGATTCAAAAAGGGATAGAGAATTCACCAGTGAAATGTGTACAGTACATAGCTAGATATTGACTATTTATCCCAGTTAATATATTTGGTATGTTACCTAGTATATATAGATGGCTTCTATCAGTCCTCTTGATGTACCTGATCTGTTTGTTTTTGTGGGCAAGTGCCTCCATGTATCTCTTGCGTGCGTAGTAGTTATGGCTGTATTTCCTCACATAGTAACCTCTCCATCTCTGCTGTATCTGTAGGAGAAAAACACACCAACACAGATCTATAGTTAACATAATAATCCACCAGTTAGATGAGATGGGACCAAAAGGAACATTTTAGTGTAAACATCACTACGACGGTTGTTCTTCAGAAAAGCTATTTTTTGGTATAATAACTTTATGCAAACTGGACTGGCAACACTTGCTTTAGAGGTCCCTTGCATTTATGTCAGTTTGACTTGACACACACACACACACACGTATGCATGCACGGACGCAGGCACGCACACACACGCACATACACAAACACACACGAGTGCGCCCCAAGCTGGGCCAGGTCTCTAAACAGAGGGGAGCGGATGTCCTTCACTCTAATTAGAAGATGAAACAATAGCAGGTAAAATAATTATCAGAAGAGGGGCGGCAGAAAAAAAAAGAAAGAGACCAAAATGAGAATTGCGATTGATCTGCAGTCAATAGATAATTTTAAATAAAGTAATTGCTGGCTCGCAACTCAAAGTTCTTGTTGACCTTTTTTGACTAGTGAAATCAATGATGCATATTGGCCGGTTAAATCTAATAAAACTCCCGGGCCTCTTGTAAACACTGTTTTCTATTAACGTGCTAATACATTAGCCTTTGTTAGAGAGACTATGATAAAGACATGCGAGGAAGGGAACCAAAAAATAACAGAATAAAAATGGATTGAAAAGGAAGTGCCACGAGGGGATTCAGAGATGATTGTTTATTTTTTAATTTTTTGGGGTCAATGAGAGGCGGTGGGTGGAGATGTCCTTCACACACTCACGCATGCACACACACACACACACACGCACACACACACACACACACAGTGAGAGACTGAGTTTATCACACACAACATACTCTGCGTTGGTCCAGAGTTTATTACACCTGTGTATGCAGCTTTTTTACTGGGCCTTTTTAAAAATAGCGCCTACACTATAGCACACCTAAACCAGTAGGTTGGACACACTACCCATAAAAATGTCACTACATTTTCAATTTAGATTATTCTAAAACAGCATCTCAATAAACATGATTTTACTACATGTTGATGTAACTGTCCCTTGTTTCTTCTATATACCTCTCAACAGTTGGTGGCTGGTGATTCACTGTATTGATTTGACCAGGTTTAAACCCAACTTCACAGTGATATAAGAAGGTAGAGAAATATAAATCTCAACTATGAGAGTCGCTGATATGGCCAGCAGTGTACAGCACATGTACAGTTTAAACACTCTAGATTCACTATCATGGAGTTAATTGAATGGTTTTGTAGAAAGCACTCGGACAGCTCTCATAAATGCTCCCACTTACAAATACAATCATGTAGTTACGTAAAACATTTTTTTGAAAGAAATGAATATAAACAAAACCCAAACATTAGCACAAGGCCATATTTGTTTCATTTGAGGATAACATTTTGTATAATTTGAATGAAATGCTTGGGCCTTTCATGACCCCCCAGCATTTTATAATTACAATTTTTACAATAATATCCCCTTCCTTCCTTTTTTAAATTTAAAATGTTATCAGATTTTGACATCCATTCAGATTCCTGAACATATGACTGTTTTACAGGAGTAATAAAGCAGGTCTATCCTGCTGTGAAGCTTCTGTTCTCCTCTAAGCGCTGACATGACCTTTAACCTTTGGCCCCGTGACCTCAGGCACTTGGTCAGACTCAGACGGCTGCACGTAACATGAGCCTAACTAAAACACTGGGCCTGGACTTTTTTATTTGTTTGGATTACTGTCTGTCATAAAACTTTTCCTCAATTTCAGGGGTTTCAGCAAATGTCCAAACAACTCACTGGTAATATGCCCTTCTTCAATAAAGGCTGGAATTTTGTGTGCTTATAAAAAATCTTTAACAATTTAACTTGGGGTGGAAAAAAGTGGCTATATGGAATTGTAAAATATAAGGTTTCGATGCAATATCCTCGCATAAAAGTGCCAAAGCATCACTCAAATGCAAAGGCTTTTGATTTATAGGTAGTGTGGTAGGAGTTGTTAAACTGGTCAAATGGGACTTATGACGATATGGGCCGTGACAGTGAGATCTGCTCTAGCGGAAAAGCCAGCAGAAAAGTTTTTAAATCAGATATTTGTCACAGCTTAGCTTAAAATGCTAATAATAAGGCTAAACATGCTAACTTCTCTCCTGACTGGTTTAGCATAACTGAGTACAATTATTCCATTTAGTTTCAACATAAATGCCTGTGTAAAAGGGTATAATATAATTTCAGGGATTTTTCTGCCATTGAAATCCTTGGGCCTAAGTGTTTTTTCGGGTCGCCCAAGTCCGTGTTAACAGTGTTAATACATTTTCGGGACTGAAAAACGCTTTCAATGTTAACTGAAACAACTAAAACCAGATATAAAGTATGTAGAAAAGATCATGGCCCTACAGTGGGGGAAAAAATTATTTAGTCAGCCACCAATTGTGCAAGTTCTCCCACTTAAAAAGATGAGAGAGGCCTGTAATTTTCATCATAGGTACACGTCAACTATGACAGACAAAATTAGAAAAAAAAATCCTGAAAATCACATTGTAGGATTTTTAATGAATTTATTTGCAAATTATGGTGGAAAATAAGTATTTGGTCAATAACAGAAGTTTCTCAATACTTTGTTATATACCCTTTGTTGGCAATGACACAGGTCAAACGTTTTCTGTAAGTCTTCACAAGGTTTTCACACACTGTTGCTGGTATTTTGGCCCATTCCTCCATGCAGATCTCCTCTAGAGCAGTGATGTTTTGGGGCTGTCGCTGGGCAACACAGACTTTCAACTCCCTCCAAAGTTTTTCTATGGGGTTGAGATCTGGAGACTGGCTAGGCCACTCCAGGACCTTGAAATGCTTCTTACGAAGCCACTCCTTCGTTGCCCGGGCGGTGTGTTTGGGATCATTGTCATGCTGAAAGACCCAGCCACGTTTCATCTTCAATGCCCTTGCTGATGGAAGGAGGTTTTCACTCAAAATCTCACGATACATGGCCCCATTCATTCTTTCCTTTACACGGATCAGTCGTCCTGGTCCCTTTGCAGAAAAACAGCCCCAAAGCATGATGTTTCCACCCCCATGCTTCACAGTAGGTATGGTGTTCTTTGGATGCAACTCAGCATTCTTTGTCCTCCAAAGACGACGAGTTGAGTTTTTACCAAAAAGTTCTATTTTGGTTTCATCTGACCATATGACATTCTCCCAATCCACTTCTGGATCATCCAAATGCACTCTAGCAAACTTCAGATGGGCCTGGACATGTACTGGCTTAAGCAGGGGGACACGTCTAGCACTGCAGGATTTGAGTCCCTGGCGGCGTAGTGTGTTACTGATGGTAGGCTTTGTTACTTTGGTCCCAGCTCTCTGCAGGTCATTCACTAGGTCCCCCCGTGTGGTTCTGGGATTTTTGCTCACCGTTCTTGTGATCATTTTGACCCCACTGGGTGAGATCTTGCAGATCGAGGGAGATTATCAGTGGTCTTGTATGTCTTCCATTTCCTAATAATTGCTCCCACAGTTGATTTCTTCAAACCAAGCTGCTTACCTATTGCAGATTCAGTCTTCCCAGCCTGGTGCAGGTCTACAATTTTGTTTCTGGTGTCCTTTGACAGCTCTTTGGTCTTGGCCATAGTGGAGTTTAGAGTGTGACTGTTTGAGGTTGTGGACAGGTGTCTTTTATACTGATAACAAGTTCAAACAGGTGCCATTAATACAGGTAACGAGTGGAGGACAGAGGAGCCACTTAAAGAAGAAGTTACAGGTCTGTGAGAGCTAGAAATCTTGCTTGTTTGTAGGTGACCAAATACTTATTTTCCACCATAATTTGCAAATAAATTCATTAAAAATCCTACAATGTGATTTTCTGGATTTTTTTCTCTCAATTTGTCTGTCATAGTTGACGTGTACCTATGATGAAAATTACAGGCCTCTCTCATCTTTTTAAGTGGGAGAACTTGCACAATTGGTGGCTGACTAAATACTTTTTTTCCCCACTGTATATGTTTTTTAATAATATAATCTTTGATAACAAACAATCACCAAAATAAAAGCTAGACAGTCAGGGACAATTGAAAATTCCAAAAACAAAGAATTTAGCGGTATATATTTTGTTATTATGTTTGAGCAAAATAACAAAGAATTGCTGGAAGTTTGTTTTAAAACCGCAACATTTTCTCTCAGCTGCATGGCAAAATGTGTAGAATTGCAGGAAGTTTGCTTTAAAACTGCAAACATTTATCTCAGCTTAAAGGTACTCAGCGAAATGACATTGCCACGAGCAGCACCGCAGATATTGAAATGAGCGCGATGCCATACAAATGACCAAAACTAGACTAAATGTAATAAGAATTTTGACCATTCAATTCAAAATCATACTGATAACATTCCATTAAAATTAATTCCTGTATGGTATATAGGTAGAATTATCCAGGATATGTAGTATTCTACTGTGCCCCCCACATAGGGACAGAGACACTGGTGGTGAAATTAAACAGCACTGCAGTACTATTTGTGGGGATCACATTGGGAGACCAGGGGACTCTCCATTTGCTAAAACAGACAGTGTGATATTTACCCTGACGGACATCTCGTGGTAGAAATTCATCTTCATGATAAAATATGCGGCCTGTGAACAAAAGCAGAGACAGCGTTACATCTCCGTCGCCTTATCCCGGCTCTCTGATCTGTCCTGAGCAGCCCGGAGATAAAGAGATCTTTATACCTTATACATAATAAGTCCCATAGACACCACGGAGAGAGAGCGAGAGAGAGAGGGAGGGAGAGGGATGGAGGGAGGGAGAGAGTGTGTGTGCGTGCACATGCAAGCTTGTGTGTGTGTGTAAGTGTGTGTGTGTGTGTGTCGAGGTGAAAGAGAGAGAGGTATAAGTCAGACTTTGTATTGAGGGGACGGGGCTCCTCTCTTAATACATAATGCAGACAAGGCCAAGAAAATCTATGGTAGTCAAGCTGAGAACTAATGGAGATGTATGATGGCCCAGCGCTCTCCGCTGGGTTTGATAATCAATGACGCTCCAGCCAGGATAGACTAACAAAGGCCAGAATATTCACACGGCTCGCCTCACACCTCGTCTCGCTGTGCTCAGACCACTGGGGGCACATTTACAGGAGCAAACTTGAGAGAACTATAAAAGGAATTAATATCTCAAACATGTCTCTTTTTAATAATGACATAAGGTCCTGTGTAGCTCAGTTGGTAGAGCATGGCGCTTGCAACGCCAGGGTTGTGGGTTCGATTCCCACGGGGGGCCAGTATGAAAAAATGTATGCACTCACAAACTGTAAGTCGCTCTGGATAAGAGCGTCTGCTAAATGACTAAAATGTAAATAAGAAAGAGGGAACACTCTGGGAAAAAAGGGTGTTGGATTTTAGTCATATATAATAATGCAAGTTAAACACTGCAAAGTAAATATCTGTTGTCTGAACTCTGAAGTCATAAAATGTTGTTTTGGTAATTTTGAGAGATTCAAATGAGTCCTGTTTAATTTTTCAGAGATACTGTGTGTCTGGTGACATGTCCTTTACATAACATTAAATCAGGTTTTATCCCCAGATTCCAGCTCTTGAAAGCTTACCAAATGTGCCTGGCAGTTATGCTTTACCAAACAGTCAATTTAGGGGGTGATAAATAGCTGTTGTGATTCGTTTACAAAACTCAAACCAGAGAAAATTATTTGTGAGAGCAGTGGGGATTGGATTTTGTATCAACAATCTGTTCAATTAAGAAGCAGTTGGAGGCAATATGCAAAAATACAGCCTTGTTTTCCTAAACCCTTCCACCCTCCCTCCCTCTTTGCTCCTTTCCTCTCTCGTTTATGCATTCCAGAAGCGATAGAGCTGCAATTCCATACCATAACACTTCGTATTCCTAAGTGCTAATTTCCAAATGTGTAATAGGTCAATGATATGTCTTCAGGTCAGAGTTGCGGCTTCTGAATATAGCAATTGAATTGTAATGTATGCTATCATAACATAATCAATATATCCATAGTATTTCAGCGGCTAACGTACCTTCACCATTTGTCTGAAATGTGCCCTTGCTGTGAAGCCTCGCCATATCTTCTGAATAATGGTGGCCTTCCTGTGTAGGTGACTGGGAGAAATGGTCATGAGACATATGCTTTTACACAGAAAAAACATGAGGATAATCATTTATTGGCATAAGCCAATATGGGATATGCTATGTACAGGATGTGGGCTAGTATTTGGACTAGTATTTGGAATCTGCAGAAAAAAGGAAAGGGAGAGAAATAAGTAAAAATATGTTTTTTGGTTGAGTTGTGACTAAGAAATAGTCCCCCCCCCTGCACACAGGACAATGCACAGCAGCAACCTTTACTTAAGGCTTTTCAATTATGTCCAGCGATCATGGCTCCCGGAGCAAGCAGACATTTGTATTCATCATCAAACATACTCTAAATACAAGTCTACTGCGATTCCAGCCTCAACGAGGCCATCAATTTCCAAAAGGCCATTTATATGCCCAGAAAATCAATGCTTATAGGGGGAATATGGTAACCCGGGAGTTGCACTTAAGAAGCTCAAATTGTGGCTAATTAGCCACTTAACACATTGATCAATTAACTAAAGTAATCTGAATTAACCTGTAGTCTGGAAGTTTGTCTGCTGACCCTGCAAAATGGTGTTAGGGTCACAGTACAAAGCAGAGAGTGGGATAGGCCTTTATTTCCCTCAGACATTTGCACAGCTCTCTAATGCCAAAGAGGGGGTAATTTCATACTGTAAAGTGATGATTTAGGTTTGGGGGGGTAATGCAGCTGTAGGTCTATTTTTATTTGGGGTGAAGAAAAGGTGGTGTTTTGATAAAGGACACTACAAATTAGGTGTACGAATTCTTTGAAATTGCATACATGAAAATATTTATACTTTAGGGATGAAATTAGGAGTTTATGTGTTAAAATGACTGTTACATTGTAAAAGTTAATTTATGTACTAAGAACACCCTTTTGCAACAAATGACCAATTTAACACACACACATCTCTTACCCGAGGTAGGCCCGCACCTGACATCCCCTGAACCAACTCTGTATTTGGATGGCTGCTTCGTTCTCTCTCTGTCTGTTCTCCTCGGCTATCCTACAGACACACACCAACACAGCAAATGCAGAAATGTACGAGCATGCATGGTTCAAACAAGTCAGATGTTTGTTCATCATACTATAAAAGGCATCTGCTGATGTTGTTGTTAGCAAAGCTGCCTTGCTAGCTAGCTACCGGTACAGTAGCTACTACGTTAGTTTCTTTCTCAATTTAAAACAGCTATGCCAGGGGCTGTTAGAAATAGTTCACCGTGTTACAAAGTGTAGGCTACAAGTTCAATGTGCATTCTGCAACAGCTGCATTAACGTTACCTGTTTCTTGTGAAATATTCTTCTTTAATTCGTTCAATCTCATTCTGTAACCTGACAAACCTAGCCATGCTCTCTGGACGAAGACACAATAGTTGACATGTTTCCTTGACAACGAGAGAGAGCCGTTTCCTTTTTCATTTGCGCGTCTCTTATTGGTAGGAAAGTTGTGGGCACCCTCTGTTTTTCTCTTCTCGTCAGAAGCCAACTTGTAAGGTAGTTTGGCCGTTGTTTTGCTGAATAAGAACAGGAAAAAACATTTGTGCATCAGTTAATTACTACAGAACGCTGTTGTGTGTGCATTGAGTTTGCTCAGTCTTGTAGCCTTAGCCTAGCAAATTGTATCAGATGGGGGAAATGCATTTATATGAAAATTATAGTTATCTATTATCTGAATATTGCAAGCATTGTGTTGGTTGGCTATGTTTTTAAAATAATGTGTTTTATCAATTATATTTATCACAATACAAATGTAGGTAAATTGATGGATTATTTATTGTATCTGACTTCAATTACTAACATAATACTATAACGTTATAATATAATACCTATATTTACCTGCTGTGAGAAAGTAACGTGTCTCACGGCAAAGGAAGGTGCTGGACAACATCTTTCAGATGAAGACAGGTGTTTTATTTAGGCCCAGAGCAAGGTGATAGCAGTAGGCAGTTCAATTGACATTTTACAAAATGGGATCCAGAAAAATAAGATGCATAAGAACAGCAAAACACTCTTTAGTGAACTTCAGCTATTTGCTATTGAGCTGCCAGCCTCACAACAAGCATTTAGGCTAACATTGAAAATGGCAGACAGCAAGCAGGTACAAAGTCATACTTATTCTGTGGGCTCTACAGTCTGTCAGTGTTCTGACGGTTTTCAAACATCACCTTGAGCCGCTGAACATCTACCTCTGTGGAGAGCTCCTCTCCTTGGTCACATTCCCCTTCTCCCTCTCTTCCTCTCTCTCTCTCTCTCTCTCTCTCTCTCTCTCTCTCTCTCTCTCTCTCTCTCTCTCTCTCTCTCTCTCTCTCTCTCTCTCTCTCTCTCTCTCTCTCCCTCTCCTTCTCCTCTCCCTCCCTGCTCCCCTCTCTTTCCCTCGTTTTAAATGCTGACAGATCCCAGGATGCAGATTGTCGGAGTGACGATTGATCTGTCAGTGCTCGCCAACTCTCAGCCTGCTCCCCTACCGACATTATCGCCCCTCATCACAGAGTTATCAGTTTATTCTTCCCCCCTTTCCATCCCTCCTTCCCCTCCCCTCTTTCCCCCCTATCCACACGTCAAATATTCTGCCTTGGCAATAGAGGCAAGGTGTCCATCCGGCAGCTTCCTCCCTCCCTCACTCCCTCCCTCCCTTCCTGCAATACAGATAACCAGTGAGGACGGGCTCAGCAAGCGGAAAGACGCAGGCCAATTTGCTGTCCCTCCACTGCGGTGCTGGCCAGTAGAGTTATGGGGAGAGGGGTGACCCCATGGCAGCCAGGCCCATCCATCGGGGGCTGCAGTGGGCTGGCCACCCTGGTAATTGCCCTGGAAGTGTTGTTTTGACAAGGCAGACGGGTGTAAGCCATCACTCCTGGCGCACGTTGATGAGGTGTCACCTGGAGAGGCTGTGGAGAGGCAGGCTGTTTACACGGCGCCAGGTGACCCACTTCTGCCCAGATTGAGACCGCCGGACTGTCTGTCTGTCTGCACATTCCGCTTACGCACATACATACACACGCATGCACGCACAGAGAGACACAGACACACACCTCAACACCTCCCCAAACTGTGTGAATACAGCCACGTGCCCAATTACACACAGGCGCACATATCTTTATATATTGTATTGTTCTAACATCATACAATTATTTTTCACTTACCTTATCAACTAACTAATATACATTTTATTTTGCCCAATGTGCTGTAGGCCTGCATTAGGCCTGTATGTGTAAGCCAGGGTCTTTACTGAGGTAAGGCAGATGAAATAGCCAGCTCCAGGCTAGGGCCACATTGTGCATGTCATTTACCAATCCTCTGGTCACCTCTCACAGCCAGAACACTCATCCTAACACTCATCCTCCTTCCTGTCCATTGTCTCTTAATGAGGGCCATATGGGCTGGGGCCAGGGCTGCTCTTATAGCTGGTAAACACATGCAGGCATACACACACACACACACACACACATACGTGAACACATTCTCATATGCACCCACGCACAGACAGACATGGCGCACACACACACGTTCACACGCATACACAGACACACACGCGGCCAAACACTCTCACACAACTCATTGCCCCCCCCACCCCACCCCACCCCAGCGCTCATTGTCTGTCTGCAGACTGTGTGTGTGTGTGTGTGTGTGTGTGTGGATGGAGTGCTCTCTCCAGGACCAGACTACCATTATTAAACATCTGCCTTCAGCACATTAATCCATGTGGCTACGCATCCCTCACATCCCAGGGATCACCTAATTGAAATCCATTATGACTTTTTTTAAACCTCTAGTTTTCCATTCTTTCCCAATGCTTTTAGACCAATTTGAACCTCTCTCTCTCTCTCTCTCTCTCTCTCTCTCTCTCTCTCTCTCTCTCTCTCTCTCTCTCTCTCTCTCTCTCTCTCTCTCTCTTCTCCTCTCTTCAACTCATCCTAATATCCTACTAATGGATAAAAAGTGTGATTTTGCCGGCGGAGGAAAATAAAAATCATATCTTAATTGTTTAAAATAGTTTAATGTTGGGGTGTTTTATCATTATTTGTGGCGGAATTCATGCAGACAGGGGTGATCTGTTAAGATTGCCGCCATCATGCACGTCTGATGATGATCCTCAGTGTGTATGTGTGTGTGTGTGTGTGTTTGTGTGTGTGTGTGTCCCACTCAGAAGGACATTCGCTGCTGCCGGCCCCACCGTCACAGTGGGAAATTCATCACCGCACACACACACACACACACACACACACACGCACATAATTATTTCTCTGCCAAACTCGTGAACACCCCATCATCATCCAGGTGACTCGAGACATTCTCCCTCCCTCCCTCCCTCCCTCCCTCCCTCCCTCCCTCCCTCCCTCCCTCCCTCCCTCTTTTCTTTCTCTTGGTAGCAATAATAGGAGATCGGGGGATCCTGCGTTTGATGTCTGGAAGAAATGCTCAGTCGGCATCTGATTGAGGTTTCCCTGAGCTGAGGGGTCACACTGTATCACTGTGTCACTCACTGTATCAAACTAAACAGAGGAGAGGAGTGGATGGGAGAGCAGAGCCGAGCATAGGAGAGCAGAGGAGAGGAGAGGAGAGGAGAAGAGAGGAGAGCAGAGGAGAAGAGAGGGTAGGGTGGGGATGGCAGGAGAGGCGAGGACAGGGGAGGAGAGGAGAAACGCATGGCTGCTGTCTGAGTCTCCCTCCAGACTCCACTGACCCTCCTTCCCCCCCTCCATCCTTCCATCCCTCCCTCTCTTCATCACAAGCAGATTGGCTTTTTGTGGCCAAAATAATACCCTGTGTAGTTAATGGAAAAGAGATATTTGCGCAGCCTGACTCTGCAGCGGCCCGAAGAGAAAATGAATGATCTTATCCTGCTCTGATCATCACCGGGCTTACAGCTGCCATCTGAGCCACCACTGCCTGCCTTCCTTCCCTCTATATAATTTTACGATTCAGAGATCAATTGTTCTTTTGATATTTTCTCTCTGTCTATTCCTTCCACTCCTCTCTCTCATGCTCTCTATCTGCCACCCTCTCTCTCTCTCTCTCTGCTCTCTCTCTCTGCCCTCTCCCTCCCTCTCTATCTCTCTCTCTGTAATGGCAGGGTGTCTGTGTGAACAAAGGCAACAAAACAGACCCAGACAACCAAACACCAATAATAGTAGCCAGCCAGTCTACATGGCTACAGGGTTACATGTCTCCCTCTTCTCTCTTCTACTCTTCTCCATCCCTTCATCCATCCATCTCCAATGTAGCCGTGGCTGTTGGGCAGTTGGATCTGTCGTGGCAGGCTGTTGGGCAGTTGGATCTGTCGTGGCAGGCTGTTGGGCTGTTGGATCTGTCGTGGCAGGCTGTTGGGCTGTTGGATCTGTCGTGGCAGGCTGTTGGGCTGTTGGATCTGTCGTGGCAGGCTGTTGGGCAGTTGGATCTGTCGTGGCAGGCTGTTGGGCAGTTGGATCTGTCGTGGCAGGCTGTTGGGCTGTTGGATCTGTCGTGGCAGGCTGTTGGGCTGTTGGATCTGTCGTGGCAGCCCTCCATTTCTCTCTGCCAGGACTAATTGGGGATCATGGCAGCGATGGCCATAGACCTGTGTATGTGTGTGTGTGAATGTGTGTGTGTGCGCGTGTGCCACCGCCGTGTCAGGCGTGGGTTGGACGTCCTCTAGCGTAGCTGGGAAAGCTAATCATAACCACACTGCAGAGATTAATGAAGTGATGAGCAATCAGAACTGACACTCACACAAGGACACACACACACACACAAACAGGCTAGCATACACACACTCATACACATACACACACACCACACTGTCCTGTCTGTCTTCCTCTCTTGTTGGCTTGCTAAGAGAGAGCTGTTTGTGCATCAGTGTGTGTGTGTGTTTGTGTGTGTTTGTGTGCGTGCGTGCGTGCATGCAGGCTTGGGTCTGCGTTTGTGTTGGCACTTTATGATTGTGTGTGTGTGTATGTGTGTGTGTGTGTGTGTGTGTGTCACATCACTTCTAATTCCATTTTCCTTAGAATGGCTCTATTTGATGTTATAATGTCAAATTCTATAATCTCAGATTGTTTTCTCCAGTAGCAGCAGAGCATTATGAACTTGTGTGTATTAGCAGTTTATTTCCAGAAACAGCCTGTAATTGCTGGGAATTGAACCTAATCTGGGCAATCCCCAGTCAGCACTGCAATCCATCTTTTAAGGCACAGAGAGAGAGAGAGAGAGAGAGTGTGTGTGTGTGTGTGTGTGTGTCTATATTTCAAAGCGGAGGTTTGGTTCCTCGTAAAGACCTTGACCCTTGCCCTCTCTGGGCCTCTGTGGTTATGGTTCAGCTGTGAGGTACCTAGGCCCCTGATCCCATTTCTCTCTCTGTGTGTGAGTGTGTGTGAGTGTGTGTGTGTGTACGTGTGTGTGTGTTTTCAACAGTGTATGTAGGTTAGTGTATCTTTACTTCACCAGCGTTGTTGCCCCAGCATATATCTGTGATTGTTTTATCATGTGTAATGTGTGTGCTCCACTGTGTGTCCTGCTCCAGCACATTCCAGAGAATGTGTCGTTCAGTCCGTCCCTTTCTGCTTTCCCCCTCTCTCTCCCTCCCTCCGTCCCCCCTCTCTCCTTCCCTCCCTCCCTCCGCTGGCCTTTAGAGAGTCTATTGCCCCTGATAGATTAGCTTTCTCAACCCCAATCACACCCGACAGGCCTAACTAACACACACAGCTAAAACACCATTACCAGGGAAAACTTCTCCAATCCAACTATCAAATCAACACAAATAAACTCACACAGTCACACTGCATAGCCCTTTCTGTTTCTGTTGGGGGGTTTATTTACGTCCTATTTCTGGTGCTAAAGGGGTTTCTGTCCGCTGCCCTGGCCAAACAGTTTGTCATTATTTACCGTCCGTTTTGCTTTAGAGAGCTCTGGGTTTCTTGACATTAGGCCAATGTGGCGTTTGGTTTATTAATGGGTCTAGGTCTGGGGGACCCTGGTCTTGATGTAATGTGCAATTCCTTCCATGAACGGCCATTATGAGATTCTCCATTGAGCATGCTTAGTTTAGTCCATAAGTAGGCTTATTCATCAGGGTTCGGTAAACCAGTCCTAAATGTTTCGCTGCTCTCTTGCTCTCTTTCTGTGGGTTAAACCTGGATGATTTGTCATTTAGAAGGATTCTGCATGGTATGTCCAATTCAAAATCGGTCTACTCCACTGTACAAGGCAAGGATCCTTTCTGAAATCCATTATGGTCAAAATGTTGCCACAACAAGCGATGGCATCATCAAAACAACGTGTAGCTATTCTCCATTGTATCTACACTAAAGGTTATCTTTCTGTGGGAGTATTGTCTATAAAATGAGAGAGCTGGTGTACAGAGTAAAGACAAGCCTCTGTCTCAGAGAGTCACTGGAGGTCACAACGGTAGCTGTGTGAAGGATTGGCATTTCTACAGGGGCAGGAAAACAATAAACAACCCTAATCCCCACTTATTTACCGCATGGATGACTAAAAGTTACTTGAAGCCCCATAACATTAAAAAGGAATGTGTCCCCACCGGGGCGGAAAGGCAGGGAGATGGAGCCGCCAAAACAGCCGGGCAGAATGACATGTCAGAGCCCTTCTTTAGTTCTAGATGTATGGTTAACAGTGGCTGCCTCTGATTAATACATTCCATCTAAATCATCGGAGGTTCCTCTGCCGTTTTATCCATAAAACGCAATAGGACACAAATCAGTTTTACTGTAGCTTGATAACAATGGGAAAATAATGCATCTTCCCACCCAATAAATTGTTGCTTATACCTCCAACCAAAATCAATTCATCCTCCTCCGATTTATAAAAAAAATGCTGGTAATAAATCTTCCGCAATGTTTGTTCATCTGTTTTTTGATACATTTATATCACTTCGGTTCTGCTCTAGTGTTTTCCCTGTCTCTGCAGCGTAAAATGGAAAAATCTATTTTGGGCCAATTTAATAGTTAAAGGAGTGTCATGGCGGCGTTCGGGGTGTAAATGGAATCAATAAAAGTGGCAGTGTGTGGAGCAGATAGCACCTTTCCCCTTGCCTCTGTGATTAACCCATCGGACTAGCAGGAAGCTGGCAGCAATATAGCTCCCTGTGTGGGGCTGGAATCCCCTCGGGCCTCTCCATGTCTCTTCATAAACCCCTCACCACACATTGGAATCTATGTTTATAGGTATGAGTGTGCTGGTGGTTATGTGGCTCTGTGTGCGTGTGTGTGTGTGTGTGTCTGTGCGTGCACATGCTCGTGTGCACGTGCACGTTCAATAGTGTTTATCATTTTAACAGGGAAAATGCTTTTTTCACCTTTCCTCCCCTCTCCTAGCATTAGCATATTTAGCGGTTCTATCACCTAAAACTGTGTTTATGATGAGGTGAGGGACAGATGGAGAAGGGAAGAGAGGAAAAAAGAGGAGAGGAGTGCTAGCTCTATCCCTCCATCCATCTGTTTTGTCTGACTAATGATCAGGGTGTGCTTCAGATGCAGGAATACAATACGGCTCATTGCGGTGCATTGTCTCATTTGCTGTTGATCAATGAGCCTGTTCTCAGCAGACTGGGCCAGTGGTGAGAGAGATGCCCCGTGATTTATTCTAGGTGTTAAAAAATAATTTGTTTGGATTGATTAATGTTAATTAATTATGCTAATTGTGCAGGAAGAAAACAGATGTCGGCCCCCTCCCTCTAAGACCTTAATTACGGATGCTACTAGTTTACCTACAAATAAATAACACTACTAGTGCTGCTAGTTTACCTACAAATAGCACTACACTCTTAGAAAAATAGGCGCTATCTAAAAGGGTTCTTTGGCTGTCCCCATAGGACAAACCTTTGAAGAACCCTTTTTGGTTCCAGGTAGAACTCTTTTGGGTTCCATGTAGAACCCTTTCCTCAGAGGGTTCTACATAGAACCAAAAAGGGTTCTCCTATGTCAAACTCATTCCACGGAGGGCCGAATGTCAGCTGGGTTTCACTCCACCCTTGTACTTGATTGATGAATTAAGGTCACTAATTAGTAAGGAACTCCCCTCACCTGGTTGTGTAGGTCTTAATTGAAAGGAAAAACCATAAATCCGCAGATACTCGGCCCTCCGTGGAATGAGTTTGACACCCCTGTCCTATGGGGACAGCCGAAGAACCCTTTTGAAAACATTTTTCCTAAATGTGTCCTAGTTCAACCAGTTTACCTACAAATACATAACACTACTAGTATCAGTTTACTCCAGGGAGAAGTGAAATCACTCTCCCCAAATCCTAATCTTAACCATTAGGAGGCAAAGACAAACTGGGCTTATATCAGTGTCTATGATCAGCCTCACCTAATCTTGTACAAGGAGCTGACTGGGGCTGACAGGAGTGAGTTATGAGTGTTTAGAGAGGAGATTGGAGGGAATTAACACACATTATTGATCAGGAAGATTAATTTATTGAGATGAATCAACAGCGGAGGACAGACTACTGGTATAATGGAGTTGGTCTGCCATCAGTAACTGTCCTGCCGTTTGTCAGTCTCTGGTACAGTAACTGTCCTGCTGTCTGTCAGTCTCTGGTACAATAACTCTCCAGCTGTCTGTCAGTCTCTGGTACAGTAACTTTCCTGCTGTCTGTCTGTCAGTCCCTGGTACAGTAACTCTCCTGCTGTCTGTCAGTCCCTGTTACAGTAACTTTCCTGCTGATTGTGTGTCAGTCCCTGGTACAGTAACTCTCCTGCTGTCTGTCAGTCCCTGTTACAGTAACTTTCCTGCTGATTGTGTGTCAGTCCCTGGTACAGTAACTGTCCTGCTGATTGTGTGTCAGTCCCTGGTACAGTAACTGTCCTGCTGATTGTGTGTCAGTCCCTGGTACAGTAACTGTCCTGCTGATTGTGTGTCAGTCCCTGGTACAGTAACTGTCCTGCTGATTGTGTGTCAGTCCCTGGTACAGTAACTGTCCTGCTGATTGTGTGTCAGTCCCTGGTACAGTAACTGTCCTGCTGATTGTGTGTCAGTCCCTGGTACAGTAACTGTCCTGCTGATTGTGTGTCAGTCCCTGGTACAGTAACTGTCCTGCTGATTGTGTGTCAGTCCCTGGTACAGTAACTGTCCTGCTGATTGTGTGTCAGTCCCTGGTACAGTAATTAGCTTCTATAATGAGCATTGCTCTTAATGACGGGGTTGCTCATAGTCTGTCCCTTCCAGCTGACCTACTGACCCAGAGACAGACAGGCCAAGTCTGTCCCGAGGTGCTGGACAGGGATGGATGGCACATTACCACACACACACACACA